>NC_137916.1:22068451-22085951 GCF_963457725.1 Sprattus sprattus
CATTATGTGTACTATAACTTCGGGAGGAATTCACACAGTGGGTTTTAGACTTGGAGGAGGAGACACAATGTCCCATTAAAGATCAAGTAGCTGTTTGCTGGTTTTGTGGTATTTTCGTGAAACATTTAGTAATGATAATGTAAAACCCACCCATGTGTCAGAAGTAATTGTGCTTTATGGCTGCAACTCAGACATCATTGGGCCTTGAACTTAAAAGAAAGGATGGGGGGGGGGGGGGGGGGGGGGGTAATAATAATAATACTGCACCAACATTACAAGCTTTGGCAAGCATTTCATAAACTTTTAACCTGTAAGTGACATTTTAACAATGTGGTTTAGCTAGCTGTGTTTACAGAGGTATTTTAAAAGCCTTTTAATGCTGCATTGCAAGGAAAGAGTAACATAGTGTGTGTGTTTGTGTGCTGTCCTTTGTTTCTGTGTGTGTGTGTGTGTGTGTGCGTGTGCGTGTGCGTGTGCGTGTGCGTGTGCGTGTGCGTGTGCGTGTGCGTGTGTGTGTGTGTGTGCGTGTGTGTGTGTGTGTGTGTGTGTGTTTTATGTATATGTGTGTGTGTGTGTGTGTTGGGGTTCTACGACACAGATGTCATGGTGTGGTCCAATGAGCGCGTGATGTGCTGGGTGCAGATCATCGGTCTCAAGGAGTACGCCGACAACCTGACGGAGAGCGGCGTGCACGGAGCCCTCCTGGCCCTGGACGACACCTTCGACTACACCGACCTGGCCCTGCTACTCCAGATACCCAATCAGAACATCCAGGTAGCATCTGAAATCCGCCAATCAGGAAACTCACCGATGCAAAAGAGCTGCTTCTGTAGCTCAACGTGTAAACCAAAGGGTTAACAGCACCAAGGTCTTCGGTTTGATACCCAGGAGCACTGATACTGATGAAAATATATGTTGATTCTGTAGTGAAAGTCCATTTAGATGGAAACGTCTGCTAAATGAATAAATATAAAATATATTTAATTATAAAATACAAAAAAAATACTACACAAGCAAGCAGTATGTGCTTGTTGCAAAGCTTATAATAATCAGATTTACTGGTCAGCCCTGGCTTGTTTTCAAACTTTTCTACTTTGTTGATCTACGTCTTACAGGCACGACAACTCCTGGAAAAGGAATATAACTCACTCATCTCCATGGGAACCGAGAGGAGACCAGATGAGGTAAGACACTCGAGGGAGAACTTGCGGTGAAAGTTTAAATCCTACCATTGTGTTGTAACATCACTGAGGCATGTCGATGCTCATTTTATGACTGGGATTTTTCTATGCCACCTGCCAATTAAGTTGTTTACTATGCAAATTGTGTGTGGCACCTAAGGCAAGTTCAAAGTGGTACATTTACAGGAAATACTGTGAATGGCTGGGGTGTGGCAGCTGTAAACATTATTTTCTTCACTCTCACTCTTTTCCTCTGACTCTCTCTCTCTCTCTCTCTTTCCCTCTGACTCTCTCTCTCTCTTTCCCTCTGTCCAGGATGGCACAAAGACGTTCACACGCTCGCCCTCGTGGAGGAAAATGTTTCGGGAGAAGGACCTGCGCGGCGTGACCTCAGACTCCTCGGAGACGCTGCCCGCCAACTTCCGTGCCTCGGCCATCTCTACACCCTCAGTCACACTGAGGAAGGTCCAGAGCGAGGGTGAGGATTGACCGAGGATCGTCTGAACCCTGTCCCGTTCATATACATTTCTAGTTTTCTGTTGAGATATAGTATACCAAACCCCTATGTATATATGATGAGAACTACAGTTGACTAATGCAGTAGTGCCCTTGCAACTACTGATAGCAAAAAGCAAGGATAGTGGCAAACACTTTGTAACATATAGAACTTATCTTTTGTGTAGATACATACCTATGATACACTTTAATTTATAAATTACACACAGTAAGACCAATAACTAATAATAAAATATAACAATTGTAACGATATACTGTAATAGAATGTGTGTGAATGAGGTCTCTCTCTCGAATGAACGGGATTCAGACAGTTTTGCTTAACTCTCAACGGACAATGGAACAATGAAAAATATCTTGTAACCTACACAACATTTGTTCCTTTTTCCTCCCTTTTGTAATGTCCTCACTCACTGTGTGATAATTTTTGATATATTGGTTCATACCTTAGCATCTTAAAAAAGAACACAGACATCCACCTGGAACTCATATAGCAGGTCCCTCAAACAAATCGACAAGCACATTTTGTTTATCCTCTCAATTTTCTATTTCATATCACACTAGGGAAAACACAGAGTTCTATAGGGCCTCCATTAGTCTCAGTATTAAGTATTTCTACACAGAGCCTAATAGTTATTCGTTTACATACTGACAATATTTTGAAATACAAATTTTTGGGGAAAAAAGTTTTGGAACAAAAAAAATTTGACTGCATTATGTGTCTGTGGTTATGTACTTCAGTTGATCATTACCATCTTTATTGAGGCTAGAGCACTGAAAATGTAAAAGGCATCATCCTACCAAAGACGGTACTTTGATTGAGGGTAGCAGGAGGTAATCAATTCATTGAAAATCTGGAGTAAAACATTACATAAGGGTCATATTGGGTGATAGCAGTTGTGAATGCTGTGTTTCCCTTTGCAAGAGACATGCTGCATTTGGCATTGGGTATTTTTGGTTTGTGGGTTTTGTTTAAATGATTCCTGGCGGCAGAAAATGGTTGAAACCAGTCTGAAAAGAAAAAGTGTGTAGCTTAAAGACCAGTGTAATAATCATGCTCTCTCACGCACATTCCTTTTCTGTAATATTCTCTCTCTCTCTCTCTCTCTCTCTCTCTCTCTCTCTCTCTCTCTCTCTCTCTCTCTATTTGTTTGTCTGTCTGTCTGTCTCTCTCTCTCTCCCCTCACTGTCAATTTAATCTAATTAAATAATACGTTAATTGTGTTTACAGTCGTATTTTAGCGTTGCCAAATGTTGCCAGCTCTCTCTCTGCTTTTCCCAATTAAGTGCAATTAATTTGTTATCGCTGTGTATACATAACAATATTGCCAAATAACAAAACAGACATTACGACAGCTAACTCGTTTTCTGCCCTTTCTTCCCTTTTCCCTCTCCCTCCCTCTCCATTAGTTAACGCTGGACCCAGAGGGGAGTCTGGTTCAGTGAGGACATACTCTTGCTGAGAGGCAGGAAGGTGGGCTGCCCTTTTTGAGTCTTATTCTACACTCCACCTCTGTACTACCACCCCCAGACCTGGACCACACACACCCAGGCCTGCCGTCAGGGGAAGGAGGGGGTCAAAGGGTACAGGCCCAAGGCCCAGGGGTAGCTCATGCAAAGCTCTATGATTAAATGTGTGTGTGGGAGAGGAGATGGAATATGGAACACAGCAACCTGTGTGTGTGTCGGGGTTGTGGAACTGTCACAACAGCTCTGTCAAGACCATAGGCCTGTGTTTTGTTGTGGTTGTTGTTGTTGTTGTTGTTGTTACTATTGTGGTTGTTATTACCTCCAGCAAGGAGGTTATGCGATCGGGTCCGTTCATTTATTTATTTATTTGTCCGTCTGTCTGTGGACAAGATTTCTCAGAAACTACTGGGCGGATCTTTCTGAAATTAAAATTTCAGGATGATCCGGATCTGCATCCGGATTCTTTCTTTGTTTTCACACCTAAAGTGACATTTCTCGAAAACCAATGACCGGATTTTAATGAAATTACAATGAATGTAGACTTTGGGCTATGGTTCAGATGAACGTTTTAGATCTTGCTTTACTATCAACGTCAACCCTTGCTGGAGGTCAGAAATCTCGGATTGCTCTTGTTGTTACTGTTCCTGTTTTATGACAAGAATGCCATGTGTTGGACATCTGGCAGTTCAGGGATTGTTTTTTGTTTTAGTTTTTTTGGAGCCTGAGGTTGTTGTGGACTGTGGTATGGATGGCTGAAACTTGGCATGCTGATGGAGGACGTCTGTATATATGTGTGTGAGAGAGAGCACTTGCATGCATGTTGAGGTGGGATGTGTGTGTGTGTTGGGGGGGATTCTAGCGTAAGTTGAAATCAGGTCACAGCATCCAGTGGATAAGAGCATTCACTAAACGATGATTCCACTGTTTGTCCACAGGTGTCGCCGTTGCCATGGGCACCACAGGAGTCTGCTTACATTCATTCATGGAAGTCACAAAAAAATATCAACAAAAAGCAGAGAAGCTATGAGTCTATTTATAAATATAAAATCTATCGGTCTGACCATTCTGCAATAACAGGACAAGAGCAGGAAGAGAGAGAGTTGGAGCGATGGGGAAGATGTGAAAAAAACATCAGAGAAAATTAAGGATACAGAAGACATGAAGAATGTATGAAAAAAATATATACATGGAAAGAACAAGAGACAGAGAGTGCGACTGGACTTGGAATGGAAGGAAGGAGGCAAAAAAAACGACTGTTTTATCTTTCTCTCTGTTGTTCTTTGGTCACAATCTGTGTTTGTGCTGATGATGACCTCGAGTTTTTCTCTCTCTTCTTTTTCATTTCTATGGTGCTGCCATACTTCTGTTGGTTAAAAATTCTTAATTTTAAACTCCATCTGAGTGCTGCAATAAGAGTGCGTCCCCACACCACCCCCCTCACCTATACTGGTGCCCATTGTGGCTCGAGCTTGAGATGGCAGAGCGCAGGTTGGCGGAAAACGGTTGGCTACTCTCCTCGTTCGTCCCCACCGCAGATAGCGAGGGAGAGCAAAAGCATGCTCCGCAGACACTCTGGTGCCATCTGTGGGGTTGAGTGTGGACTCCGTTAGAGGGAGAATCCGCTGAAAGAGACCAGCAACCTGGTCTTTGACAATTGCAAGGGGGGGAGGGGGAGAAAGACAGGCCGGAGCGTTTCTCTGATGTGTTTTTTTTAAGCTCCTCAATGACTAACTCAACATATGTAACAGTATGAGCATGCTGATTATGCACAGCAAGGGAGAACAGCTTGGGTTGTGATGGTTCTCCAGCGCATAGGCCCATTGCCTGGCCAATGATTCAGATGCTGGAAAAAACGGTGCGGTTAAATCTTTGGAGATTTCAGTTGATAACTATAACAAACAATGGTGTATGCAGCTGAGATTGAGGTTTCTGTTTTTTGAAGAAAAAAAAAATGTGTTCAGTAAGCGTGTCGAGTGAGCTTGGCGGCCATATTGGAAGGGTCTGTGTCAGCCTTGTTCACATGGCTGGGCAGGGGGATCCATTTGTTTACAGCGTGATGAAAAATTGGAATGTCGAGCGGACAGGAAGAGAGAGAAGGACTGAGGGAGAGATAAAACAGACCGTGTGATCTGAAAAAAAAAGAGAGAGCAGAGATGTCCTAATTCACAGAGTAACTTAACCCACGCAAGCCATAACAGAAAACAGGGAACGGAGAGACAGAACGGACTCGGGTGAAGGACAATGTTTAGCTTCTGTGTTGCGATGCATGTCAAACAACCAAGATGACAATGGAATTAACATTTTGGTGGAGAAGACAATGTGAATTTAAAATAAAACAAAAAAATATATGTATAAATTAAGATACAAGGATGAGCTTGGGGAACAATTTGTAAAATGTGTGTATTTTCATTTTAATTTTTTAATTTTTATGATAACTATATTTATTTTCTTTATGTATGTATTGAATAACTGTATGTACATGTTCATTTAATACTTAATTCTGACTGTAATTTAATTTTATCTAGTTTAAAAAGTAAATATGAAATATAAAAAAACATGGTCATTAAAAATATGCTACTTGTATGTGTAAATTTCAAGAAAACAATTGTGTTATGATTTAAAGGAAATATTAATACTGATCAGGATGACAGTGATTCAAATTGAAAATGATGTCTGCAAAATAAACATTGATGATGACGATAATGAGTTGACGATTAAAAAAAAAATAAAGTGCTTCAAGTTCTACTGCAGTTCCTTTGCAGGTGTTAGCCTTTCATATGTGAACGTGAATGTGTGTGTGTGTGTGTGTGTGGCATGTTACTCTTCTTCAAATGATGGTGCAGCACACTGACTTCAGTTTATTTTACTTCATAATTTACTTTATATTATTTTGTACAAGTTGTTTACAGTTACATATTGTATAAAATCAGGCACATGAATATGCAACCAAAGTGTGCATTGGCATTCTCAGTAGAATGCCCCTAGACAGGCCATTAATATAGTTCATTAAAACATTGTTATTCATAGTCGCAATCTATATTTGAAGTTTCTTTGGATTCAATTGACGACACAGCTCCATCATCGCAGCCTTCGACCTTTAAGTAAAAGAAGAGTCAAGGGAAAAAGCTTACGCCTTTTAAAGTCGTCTCGCCCGCACAAAGTAATCGGGATTTTACTGGTGTGGAATTTTCCATTCACTCGAAAGGCTGTTGCTGGCAAAATCATTTTCAGACCCCTGGTCTGAGTATATCGAGGTGGGGGGACGTCCAAAGTTACACAGAACCAGCTTGCATACAGCCTCTATTTACAAAGTTACACAGAACCAGCTTGCATACAGCCTCTATTTACTTACACACATTTCAAAGAATAGGTTTCACATATGATACATATATATAAAAAATCAATATATTAATATAAAAAGTACTCATGCTGATATACTGACAATAACAAATAACTTAGAGTACAAATAGTAAACAAAAAATATGTGGGTCTTACATTTTGAGCTTCTAATACATAAAATATATCATGATAGTATTTTCTCTTTGAGTCCCAGTGATGAGGTTTTCTTGTGTACGTAGACATACTGAGACAGATATGGTATGATGGACTGATAGATGTCAATAGGGTATGGAAGGGTTAAGCGAGAATGAGAAGAGCAGACAGGAGAAATTGGTGGCGAGAGAGAGAGAGAGAGAGAGAGAGAAAGAGTCGGTAGGATCTAAAGAATCCAACAGTAAATACACGGCATCTGGATATGAGTTTGGCTCTGAACGCGAGCACAGATGCACAGACAAGGAGGTGCCCTCCACTGCAGGAATCGAGCTGTCCCCGAGGACGTGTCTGTCTTCACTCCCTCTCTCCATCTTGCCTTTCCTCCCTCAGTCCTCACCTGGGGGTTGGTTAAGAAGAAGAAGAAGATCTCTGAACTCCACGTGAAGGCTATTTTAGAGCCTTTGTGTGCGGTATGATGTGTAACCTACACGTGTCATGCAGTTTTATCAGTTCTTAATTAGTGTACTTTTCATTCAGATGTACTTGAGATATTTTTTACCACTTCTCTCTCTGACATGTCATTCATCTCCCTGTCCCATCCACTCTTCCTTCAGCTGACTCTCCTCCTTCGCCCCTCTCTCTCCCCATCCCCTTTTTCTTCATCCTGTCTATACTCCCACCATGCGATGGGGTCTCTTGACCCGCGACAGCAGCACGCACACACAGGACGAGTTGATGCGGATCCAGCTCCACTTGCGCCTGTTGCCGTCCTGGGTGAGGGCTTGCACATACGACTGCTTGGTCTGGCAGCTGCTGTTCCACTGGCGCTTGTCCACGCCGCGGCAGCCGCTGGCTGGCAACCTCCGATGTGGGTCCTCACGGCACCGCGTCTCGTAGAAGTACTGCTTGATCGGGCCGGTCTGCGTGCGGATCTCGGGCACGATGCTGACCGTGTGCTGATGGATGTCCACAGCCGTGACGGTGTTCACCCAGTCGCTTTGCTCGTCGCACACGGACAACTCACGCCCACCCCCCAGAGGCGACAGGCTGCGCCGGCTCCGCAGCTGCCTCGGGGCCTCCGTGTCCGTCCGACCGAGAAGAACGTTGTGGTACGAGCCAGCGCCATCCGCCTCGTCCTCCCAGTCCCCATCATCGAGCCCTCCGCTCCCGTCCTCGCCCGTCTCACCCCCCTCGCCTGACAGCAGGTCTCTCTCCCGCATAAGCAGCAGTGGGGGGTGCTTGGGGGGCAGAGGAGAGGAGGAGAAGAGCACACGGGGGTGCAAGTCCAGAAACAAAAAATCCTCATCGGCCTGTAGGCCCCCGTTGCCAAGGCCCAGAACCAACCCCAGGCCCACCTCTTCCCGTGTCTCTCCCGCGTCCTCTGTGGCCTCTTGTCCTCGGCTCTCCTCTGTCGTCCCCCTCTGCTTCAGTTTATTGTCCACTGTGTCTGAGTCTGTCTGTGTTAGATCTGCACTGGGCTCTAAGATGTACAGTGGCAGGCTGTCATGCATGCTGTTACTGGTTGTCTCTGCTACCAGAAGTCCTGTCTCAACAAAGCCCAGTTTGGTCAGACTCTCAGTTTTGCCCTGTGAGCCATGGTTGTCATGGCCAGTAACCTGTTCTCTGATGCTTTCCCCATCAGTACCACCCTGTTGCTCTGAGCTGCCAGGGTTGGTGTTGCTGTTGAGCAGGATGTGTTTGGGTTTGAAAGATTTTTGATTGTGTTTCCCCTTGGATAAATGTTCTCCCTGCTTCTTGTGGGACAGTGAGCTTAAGTCCTCCAAGGTGTACTGAACGTGATGGTCAACTGCTTTCTGCTGGGAGGCTTCACCCTCCTTCCTGACAGCCATATTGTAGTCCTTTTGGGAAACATTACCAGGGGAATTGTAGTCCACAGGCACCTTTACAGTCGTGCGAGACCCCGCCTCTGAGGAACTGCTGTCCAGACTGTGGTTGTCAAAATTCCTGCTAGAGTCAGTTGTTGCGGCAACAATCCTGGGCAGAGGGCTTTGAGGGAAAGGCAAGGCCGAGGCAATCACCATGGCAACCAGAGGAAGCCAGTGCATCACTCCCAGGACGTATCAACTGAATAAGAGACAGACAAAGGTAGAAGGGTTTGAGTGAGAGAAAGAGTGAAACAGAGAGGGAGAGAAAAGACACTTTTTCAGTCTCCAACAAACACCATGGGGAACTAAACTGTAAAATAGGTCTTATAACTTAGGTTATAACTTTTTGCTGGTATACAATCCTAATAAAAATCATTTTCTCACCACAACATTCTGATTGCACTGGCTCATTTCATTTGAACAACGTTTATACCAGGCTGGCTAGAATAAGTTAAAGGAGAAGGAATAAGGATAAGGATAAGGAAAAGCCCCTACACGTGTGAAAAAGAATAGCCACTAATTATGTGGTATGAGTGGAGAGGCCACATCATTCCAAAACCACAGATTTTATAAAATGCCAGCAGTTAAATGTGGGGTGACAAAAGTATGTACCGCATGAAAATATCCATGAGAAAATGGCCCCTAAAGACCTCGGCAAAGGAAGGAACTTAAAAACAATTAAGTTTACGCTCTTAAGCCACATTGTCCCAGATAAAGCACGTCCCCTCTACTCTGATGATGGAGGAGAGCTACTTCTGGAGACGCAAGTGAAGGACCTGCTAGAACATTCCATTTGACAACATGTAAACAGACAGACTTCTAATGCAATGCAGCCGTTTTCTGCTTTAGTGCTATGCTAAAGCCAGACTCACCTCAGCACTTTCAATCTCACTGTTTTGTGTGCTCTCTCATGTTGATTGACATTGACTTATTTTGGTGGGGTGATTCTGTCAACATCAGCATCACTTTGTGTGAACTCCATTTCCATCTCATGATCTTGGTGCATGCAGGTACCACTGCTACCACCAGAGGGCAAGTGACACCATGAGATATAAATCAGGGGGGCGTCGGTTTTCTTCAAAGGAAATCTGAATATTTAGTATTTCAATTTAACTATCAAAATGGGCTAGATTACTTCCATTGGAAACAGTTATACTGTTTTGCTATACCAGTATTGTCCGGCCCGATTCTTGTGACGACACACAATGTATAACTGACACAGTTCTTATTCCACTTTACACCCACGAGAACATGAATCCAAAGCAATGGCAAACTAGAAAGTAAGAAAGACACCACAAAATGTCTAAGGGCATTTTGGAATGTCAATTGTTCAGACAGTAAGTCAAACTCCACCTCATCTATTCCTGGGTTCCTTGGCCTCAAATTAAAGCCAGGTGTCAATCACATGTTGTTGTCGTGTTAAAAGAAGGAGTTGGGAGGTACCAGGTAAGACTAAGCTTTTTTTCTTCCGCAGGGGGAATGCACAGAATGCTAGCGATGTTGACTCACAGGGTTGACTTCCTATGGCCGTCACATCACAGGGGGGGGGGGGGGGGGGGGGGGGGGGGGGGTGGGGGGGGGGGGACTAGAGTGGACAACTAAAGGTTCCACGAGGGAGAGAAGACATAGGTAGAGATCACGCTGAAAAAGACAGTACCTCTGAAGTCTTGGAAACAATATCGCCACCCACACAATATGACTGAAAGAATGGACAATGGAGAATGTCAGTAATAGAGCAGGAAGGCTGACAATAGACCACTAACAATAAGCTAAGGCCTCCATTAAACCATGGCAATATCAATCAGCCCAACTGAAAACATTGTGCCAGACATTTCCTATAATTAACATAGATCAAAGATGCCCAAACATTTATTACAGGAATTGGTGTGATTTATTACTTGCAACCAGCCTCTTGAGAAACAAGGTAGCTGGATTGTGAAATGAATCTGTTTGCCTGTTTTGCCCTTTAATTTGCCTATCAACTTGATGCATGCATGACACATTTGCTGTGTTTGAGTTGGATGGGAAACGGAGAAAGATTCAGTGATCAATGTCACTGTTGCCGGCGGCTTGTCTTTCATCCCAACCGGGCTTCACAGGGTTATATGACATGTACAGCTACTGTTGAAATGGTGCCACATCCAAACTGGCAGAGCAAGAATGAACTTCCTCTCTTGCCAAACAAAAAGGCCAAGCCTTTGCCACCTCACACACTCACACACACACACACACACACACACACACACAGACAGACAGACATGCACGTGCACATGCAAGTAGTACATACCATCTCCAGCCTCCAACCGCACACTTGACTGTGTACGGCAACGGAACAAACAAAAACAAAAAAACACTGTGCCCAGACATGCCATATATTCAAATGCTGAGCTCCCCTGAAGGGCCCCCAAAAACTCAGCTGTCCATCAGAAAGAGCTTCTTAATCACCTCTTAAACTATCCACATCCTCCTCACTTATGACAGCCACTGCTTCAAAGGGGGAACCCCCACAGCCTTTTTAATTCCTCTTCAAACACATAACTGAACCAAGCCTTGCCACTGGATATTTAGACACACTTGTGGCTGAATAGCCAAGTGCAGTACCTCATAACTAAATCTGACTTTGTATGACTTGAGACAGAGAAGGTTTGATTAAGGAATTATGCTCTTCTCTGTTCAAAACCAACATGGATTAGTGATGAAGAAGCCTCGCACCTCACAGAGACAGCCCTGCAGTTATCTCACCGCGGCCTAATCCTCCCTAAATGTGCTGCCCAAGCCCACACCTGTTGCTTCAGAGGGGGGAGAGAACGTTTAGACGCACAAGACTCTGGCTTGTGTTAGGCAGGTTAGTGGTCATTACAGGCCAACGGTTCAATACCTCTGTTTTTCTCGCTAAAAAGTTCAAAGGTAAGCTGGCTGGGTTGCACTCAGAAATGACACAGTACATTAAACATCTGTGTGTTCTCTACTGTGCAAACCCATTAGTAACCTCATCCTGCAAAATATACAAACACACACACACACACACATACACACACACACACACACACACACCTGACAGAGTGCACAATTCTAGGTTGCCCAGAGTTCTGCAGACCCCAATTCACAGAAACTTGCAAATTTTCCAAATGTATGAGCAGGAGTGGTGAAATCAATCGTCACATATAAACACAGCTGTCTCACCCACACTATTGACTCATTTACCAAAAATCTCTGACGTTGAAATGATTAATTTTTCTGACGGGCCGTAATCAATTTTCGTGTTACCAGTCAGCCACAACAACAAAAGTGCCAACTCATAACCGACGTGTACCAACAACTTCATGATTCATCGCGCGTTCTATGTTCATAGTCATGCAAAGCTCACAGCCTGGGAAGTATTTAAGGGTCGAAACTGTAGACTGGTGGTTTTCCCGATGGCGGTTGGCTGAAAGGCCAATTAGCCCTTAAACATACTCGCACAGCGAGTGCAAGGGCACTGGGTTCGTGAATGAAGGCAGCCTACAAACAGCAAAAAAGAAAACTAAAAACAAACATGCTTGTATTCCTGTTCTACTACCTCCAATTGCAGTATGTAGCCTTATAGTTTGTAATAGTTTAATGACGGATGGATCTAGTTTGTGAACTAAACCCCGGGCTTATCTGTGGACTATTTCGACATTTAAGTTTTGAAGTTTTAGGGCTGGCCAAAGAGTGTAAAAACACGGCAGACTACTCTTTTTCGAAAACCAACAAGACAGAAAACAATAATTCGTCGGTCCTTGTTAATGTCCTTAATTTATTTACATGATTTGACACAATGTATTTCTACAGAATGTGCCAAAGGAAGCTCCAAAGAGCACGGCCGTTGAGATGATAAGTGCATGTGCGGAAAACTTACCGTTTCGGTGAGTTTCGGACCACACGACCTTTCGGGTGACACTGCATTCCAAGGTCCGCGACAGTCTTGCGAAGTAAATCTTTTAGAAACGTGCTCACAAATACGTGTCAGCGTTCATCTTTCGGTTCTCCCTGGTCTACCTCCGTTTACTACTTGCGAAACTTTATACCTAGTACCTCATAATCGATTAAAAATAAATGGTCTGTAGAATTTCATTAGTTGTCACAGGACTACTCATGAAGAGACCAAAAGATACATGACAACACCTTCAGAAAATTCTGGAATTGCCAAGCCGCAGTGTAATTAGTATTTTGCTCAAAAGTGGCTGTTTCCACAGCTTTATAAGCTCTTCCGACGCGGAACAGATTGTTCTCCTCGTTGATTTCCGAATCATACCAATTGAATAAGATGCTGCCTTGCAAGAAAACACATTAGAAAATAGTCACTGCGTTCAAAATCTTGTCAATTTGCAATGACAATTCAGAGCCTGTGACACGACAAGAGGGTTCCTTTGAACACAGTACACAGGAAAAAAGAAGAGGGTTTGGTTTAAGGCAGAGGGAAGGGGATAGGATAGGAGGGGGTAAACCGGACAAATAGCATCTGCCTGAAAAAGGAATAGCATACATCCTGCTGTACAATTGTTTTAAACAATCACTCCAATTGAGTAACTTTTCATGACCACTGACTCACGTGGGCTGCATACATTATTTGATTGCATATTCCGGCTGAGAGATCAACCTTTGCGTGACTAATGCTGATTTTCCGTACCTCGTGCAGTCTCCACCCACACTTAGGTTAGTCACTCTCACGTAACTAGCCGAACTAACCTATATATTATGAAAAAAAAAACTTCCCGACTTACGTCCTCTTAAAAAGGTATGCAGTGGTCATTGTCGCGACTTCAAAACTGCACATGAATGGCAGTGAATGTGACGTTCGTTTGACGAGAGGATACATTGGGTTGTGTAAATAACATTTAAACAACTAATGAGGTAATTTAAGGTGGATAAATGGCACGTCCTTTATCCTAAATTAAATTTTCAATTTTCCAACACAAAATGAGAGCAAAGAAGTGTTTCTATTCGGAAACACACTAATCAGTGGACTGGAGACCACAAGTGCATCAAACATGCTGGCCATTCATCTCTCTTAGAGACAAAAGCTACTCTTTTGTACACACCTACCGGCTGACAGAGACACATGTATATGTGCGCGCACACACACACACACACACACACACACACACACACACACACACACACACACACACACACACACACACACACACACACACACACACACACACACACACACACACACACACACACACACACACACACTCACACACACACACACACACACACACACACATGATGCACATCCTCACACACACACACACACACACACACACACACACACACACACACACACACACACACACACTCACACACACACACACACACACACACACACACATGATGCACATCCTCTCACACACACACACACACACACACACACACACACACACACACACACACACACACTCACACACACACACACACACACACACACACACATGATGCACATCCTCACACACACAAACACACACACACACACACACACACACACACATGATGCACATCCTCACACACACTCACACACACACACACACACACACACACCACACATACACACACACACACACACATAATGCACATCCTCACACACACACACACACACACACACACACACACACACACACACACACACACACACACACACACACGATGCATGTTATCACACACCAATTCACTCTCCTCTCTTTCTTCCCTCCTCAAAACAGAACTTTCCATCCCACAGAAAACCTTTTCCCTCGGAAAGTTTAAAAAGATGAAAGGATAAGGAAAAGAAAGGGCACAAAAGAGAATAGGGTTGTGTTACAACCCTGCCCCTGTGAGACTGCCCATGAAAGAGTTTGGGGATGGGAGAGATAGCGAGTGGAGATGATGAAGAAGAGGAACAGGAGGAGAGGGGACGAGTGGTGGGGTGTGGGGACACACACAGAAAAGCGGGTTCCAGGTGATTACAGTCCAGCAGGTTAAAGCTGTCTGGGTTAATGTGTCAGCTCTCTCTCACGCTGACTGCCCCTGGTCCCCCCCCCCCCCCCCCCAAGTAGCTCTAACAACTGACATGTTGGATTGATGTGAAGAGCACAAGCAATTACTGTCACACAACAAACACTCACCCACACATACACAAACAACCGATCTCTGAGGAGATTAGGGGACGTTAGTACCTATTCGTATATCCTCTCCTCTGCCTTCTCCCGTCTACACATGGCATTCCAAACTCTTGCCATTTGTTGTCATTCAACAGCGTATCCATTAACCCTCCCACCACTCTCTCCTTCTCTCTTTGTCAGAACTTGTCCTGCTTGCGCTTAAAGATTTCAGCCCCAGGCATACCGCAAAAGCGAGACAAGAGAAAGAGAGAGAGAGTGACCAAGAAAGACTGAGAGAAAAGGCAGGGGAACAAAGATCCACGGAAGGTGAGAGATGACAGTGTGTGAGTGTGTGAAAGAGGACGTAGCTGATGTTGACAGAGATGACAGACAAAACAAAGGAGTGGAAGGAAAGGGAGGCCCGAAACATAAATGGACGTAAGAAGGTTCTTCTCACGTGGCCAATAACGCTTTAACAGACACACACATTCTCTCCCACAGTTATGTACATGGCATGCCTTCATGCACAGGCGCTCCCTACCTCACACACACACACACTTTCACACACGCAAACACACACACACACACTCACAAACTCGCACACACACTCACACACACACATTTTTTGTGTTTTTCGAAGGAACAGATGTTTTCTAAACATGAATGAATGGTTCTGAAAAACTTTACTTAAGAACTTCAGGACAAGTATTTCCTGTTATGGCAGATAACTGCTACATAGACAGACAGACCATCATGCTATTGGTGCATTAGTCTGGTCAAATATTAACAGCAAATAATGCTACTGTTTTTCTGTGGCGTGTCATACACAATCTGAATTCTAATTCACCAATTTCATTAAACTGAAATTCCCCAATAATACCACTAAAACCCTTTGAAAAAGAATAATGCATGTTAACTGACGCACAAGCCCAGAATCAACAAGTTTACCAGGTAAACACACAAAACAAGGACAGAAATGAACCCGTTCCTAGAATCCTAAATAACATACCGTTCCTAGGTAGCGTAGGCCTGCAGGAGCCTGTTAAGTAGAGGAGGCATCTGTGAGTGCGGTCTACTGTGTCACAGCAGCCCTCTTAATGGTGCTATTAAGTTTGTTTGTGTTTAGCACACACTGAAGTTCCAGTAAACCACACCATATGAGAAAGGTAGTATTTGCAAGGTTTTGGGGCCCCATGGTGGTGTAATCGCTATATTTTAGGATTATCCTGTTGTGAAGGTGACCTCCACACACAGGTGGGTGTTAACTGCACCATAAAGGGTGAAAAAGTCTGATTCTGCTTATTTATTTCTGTGCTTCATGAGTAATATAATGCAAGTGCCAGCAACACACAACATGTAACCACTCAGCAATAAAAAGTGAAATATTCAAATGAACGCTTGAAGAAAGCCAAGAATGCCCACGGAACAGCATGCACACAAAACACACGCTCACACACACACACACACACACGCGCGCACGCACGCACGCACGCACGCACGCACACACACACACACACACACACACACGCACATCGTTTATGGACCTCACTTCCTATTGCAGGATGTTTGGATCACTGTTCAAAAATTGTGTCATATATCAAGAGTAATTATGATCAGTGATGTAGCCATTATGGCAATTACTGCAAATAGCCAGGCTGTCAAAAGGACTATTTCTTTGTCCACAAGCACAGACACACACACATACACACACAGACACACTCACATACACCCACTTACATACACAGACACACACATGCACACTCGTACACCGGGAGTTCAACAGCAGTCAATTACTATGCTTTTCCTTCCCCCAGAGCTGTCAAGTCCCCACTTCCTCACCTCTGAGTTACACTCCAGTGGCCTCTCTCTCTCTCTATTTCTCTCGGTTTCTATCTTTTCCAATATCTTCCCCTCCCTATCTTTATCCACTCAACCTCTCCATTCTCTCACCGCCCCCCCCCCCCACCCCACCCCCCATTCACTCACTTACACGCTGACTCCTTTCTCCACTGTGACTTTTTTCTCACTCACCCTAAAGCTCTTCAACTTGAGGTAAATCCTTCTCCAAGACAGACTCTAGCTGCCTCCAGGCCAACCCCCTCCCCAGCCAAAACACTTTCTCTCTCTCACACACACTCACACGCACACACACACACACACACACACACACACACACACACACACATACTCTTTCTCTTCGTCTTTCTGCATGGACAGGGTTGCCACACATGTTTCCAATTTCTGATATAATACTTCTCTCTCCGCAATCTTACCCAATTAGAGACTTCTGGAACGTCCCGGAGAGAGCAGTCACAGTAGCGGGGAGCGGGGAAGGTGAGGGGTCAGAGTTCAACGTCTGGGGGGTAGGGGGATAGATACAGCCCTTGTGGGATTGGCTGACCTCCCCGCCCTACCACACACCTCAATCACTTTGTTGTGTCTTCACTGGGAGACTCAGAAGGCACCCTCAGAAGGCACCCTCAGACTGTTGTTTTTGGCATGCCAATGGAGGCCTCTGGGCCAAGGCAGCCAAGCCTGACACTGGATTGTCACGGCAATGCAAGGGTCAGAGTGGGTGAGAACACACAGGAACACAAGCATGCAGGAATACAAACATACACACAGAGACACACACACACACACACACACACACACACACACACACACACACACACACATACACACACACACAGACATCATGTAGTACATAGGGCTAACAGACTCTCACATGAGGACACCCTAATGATGTAAAGTCGCACACAAATGTAGTGTACACATGCACGCCCAGCACCCTGCGCGTACTTAAGGAAAATGTTTGATACTGATGAACATGCATGTCTGTACACTGTTAGAG
>NC_137916.1:22090951-22213451 GCF_963457725.1 Sprattus sprattus
CTCTTGGTGAATTTATTTACAAAACAGAATAAACATAAATTGCAAAAGTACATTTAAGTATTAAGTTCCTACAAAGTTGTCAAGTTTTGTTGTGCAAACATGGTCAGTAACCGCGTTCCCGCTTGCACCCATGTACTCCCCTTGGCCTGCATCACTGTACCATCTTAAATATAATGTATTCCCGCTTCTCCTATAGAGGGGCAATCATAAGTGCACCCTACAAAATAAGAAACAAATGAGGTATATCATTTTAACTTAAACACAGAACAGAATAATTACATTTCATTACATCTGTTAGAACCTCTTATAGCTATATCTTGCCTTAAATGTATTTATTTTTTCTTTCTCTCTCTCTCTCTCTTTCTAGCTATCTTCCATAACACACATCATAGTTCTAATCTAATAAAGTTTAATTTAAACATCAGCCAAGGGACACCCCCTACACATGTATGGTGCAAATTGTTTAGTGTAGCACGTTGTATTACAATTAACTCAATTAACCAGATATTATTGGGAGATTTATGGAATAAGAAAGCTCAAGCCTGCATTGCAAACAAACACCATTTCCTGTGCACTGGACAGTCCTCTCTTCTTTGCATCTGTAAACAATGAGTTTGGTTTGATCTTAAGATATGGTAAGAACATTTGCAATGCAGTGCTTGTGTTCAGATCAGAGAAAAGAAGGCAAATTAAACAAACAATCAGAGCAGACCGTGTGCACATAAGAGAGAGAGAGAGAAGCCCCGAGTCAAGCTGTTTTTATTAATCTGCACATTTCCTCAGATGACGCAAGGGCCAACTGACTTTTCTCCCCTCCACTCCCCTCCTCCTCCTCCTCCTCCTCCTCCTCCCTCTCTCTCCATCCCATATCCCTCTGGTCCATCCTCATTCACTCTATCGTCCCCGATGCCTTGGTGGTGGTGGATGGGAGACAGCATCACACAACAGGTAGGACCGAAAAAGACCCCTTCTCCTCATCGCTCCAATTCTTCCCGTCCCCGTTCCCACTCCTCTCTGCACCCTATTCCACATTCACTACGCTCAGAGTGGTTCGCCCATAGCAGTTGGTCAGCTGTTGGTCAGCCAGCAACTCAAGTGCAAGTTGGCTAAAGTCCATCTCCGGTCATTTACGCATCCATGCAACCATGACTCCCTACTAATCTCATGTGTTGTCTGTACGCTGTTGATCGCTTTGACAAGTTGCTGTGCTGTGCTGGGCACGATGTGTGGTGAAGTGTGCTTTCGCATTTGGTGCTGTCAGTGGATATTCCTCGAGTGTTGGCACAGAGCAGAGGTGCCGGGGCCGAGGGGAACCCGCTGGCTCGCACCGTGAGCTGGGATTACGTGCGGTAAAAACGCTCTGTCGGAGGCTGAACGGGACAGAGGAATAAAGTGTGTTCAGCTAGATTATAGACAGAACTGTACAGGTACAGGTGTGTTATGTCAGGGGAGGGCGAGAGAGAGAGTTAGAGAAAGGCAACAGATAGAAGAGCGAAAGAGAGACAGAGAGACAGAGAGAGAGAGAGGGGCAAGACCATGAAATGAGGGTTTGTGAGGGAGGGGTAAAGGGACAGATTGCATGAGGGATTGACAGAAAGGTAAACTAGGGATCCTAAGAGAGGATGGAGAGGAGAAGAATTGCTTTTCATTGAAGGAGAGAGAGAGAGAGAGTAGAAAAGCGGGGGTGGATTTATAAATAGAGAAGCTTTACCAGGGTGAAGAGAGCAGATGTGGTAGACAGTCTGTGCTTAAGGAGTTCAAACAACAGATTAATACACTCAGATTACTATCCCAGAGAGAGAGGCGTGGGGGAGGGTGTGTGTGTGTGTGTGTGTGTGTGTATATGTGTATGTGTTTGTGTGTTTGTGTGTGTGTGTGTGTTTTTGTGTTGTGTGTGTGTGTGTGTGTGTGGCCCTTTCTTTCTCTTTCTTTAAAAAACACAGACACACACAGACACACACACACAGATACATACACACACACACACACACCTAGACATATAACCTGTAACCCTATGGGAGATTTGTGTAGTTACCACATTCTATAGTTTAAATTAAAACCTGCATGCATTGTGGTACATGTGGTGGTATATCAGGATTTGAAAGATCAAAGTCAGCAGATGACAACATGTAAATCTCCTGAGCACCAAACTCATATACTAGGAGGAGCAAGCACCACAGAGTGACATCAGTGAGGTTGAGTGGGGTAAACGATCAGTGGTCCACAACTGTGTTATGATAGAAATGTCATGTTGAGGGATAAAGCCGAATGTCTGTGCCAATCGTCAGAGTGCACTAGATCTGATTAATGCTGACCCACCTCCAGATTGTCAGTTAATACACAGGGCTCATACAATTGTATGCACATGAACACAAACACACACAACGCACAAATGCATGCATACGCACATAGACACACATTCACACACATGTATAGGCTCAAGGAGGAAGCAATAGAGGAAAAGAGAGCGAGAGAATGATCAGAACTATCAAAACAAATACCGTGAACTCTTCTAACCTCTCTTGCAGGATCTTTTGATTGCAGAGGTTGGTCCATACCATCCAGACCACACACACACACACACACACACACAAGTCAGCGTACACACTCACGCGCACAGGCACGGGCAAGCACACACACACACAGACAGACACAAGTCCGTGCACACACACACACACACACACACACCACGCACATCACCAGCCACTCCATGAGCCAGGGGAATTATAGGATTATATCTCTATCTTTGCAAAGCTCACACCAAACAATCAACTGCTGGAAATAATCCCACTGAGACACACACACACACACACACACCAAAACGTGCAACATGAAAACATATAAAAACATTCTATGATCAAAACGCACAGTCTCCAAAATTCTCACTTATGCAATACAGCTTCTTCATAACTTCTCAATCAAGCACCCAGTGAACCACAATTGGTGGCAACCGCGTGAGTTTATTCAGCTACGTATTCATTATCATTGTGACGTACTAAGACAATCAGTTTATAGAGGGAAGGGACAGACAAATGTTTTTGCCTCACAAAATCTTTGTCTTTGATAGAAGGCGGAGGAAGCTAGTTTGCAATAAATGAATCGATACAACGCAGTGAGGACATAGGCTACTGTAGATACAGACAGATTCATTTGAAGTTGTTGGTCAAGTTCATAACATCTGCTCTTCATTCGAGACCAAGTAGGATACCGAAACAAGAAGTTTAGAGAAGCGTGTCAGTCTTCGTGCTTGTTCTACCAATCAGCGAGAGGTGTGGAATGGTTTTGGTGAGGACAGAGGGGACATGCTTTCATTTGAAATGAAAACATCAACATGTCTCTGTTTAGTGGGTTTAGATGGGGTTCTGCATTTCAATTTAATGTCAACGTACATATAGAAAGTCAGTCATTTTGTCAGAAGTTGCCTAATTAATGTTTTGCAGGATTGTGCAGATTTGTTCACTTCATTTCGTTTTTTTGTAGGATTCTTTACTTTTCTCATGAACTTTGGCTCCCTTAGGCTACTAATCGTTTGTCTCTCAGAACCAGGCTCCTTCTCCTGATTTACTTGTTGGACAATATACTACACATCTAAAGACAACTTTTGTCTTCAATTTGGTCAAGATATGGGTGGGCAAGATTGGTCTGTTAAGAGCATTTGACATTTTCAACAGCGATACATCCAAATATTCTTCACCAATCCTTATAAAGGAAGCATTTGTATGGCACTTTTTCAAGTTGTGAGCAGGTTTTTTAAAAGGAAGCCACAATTTATGTTGTTCCTTCTCACCATCAATCAAAATTGGACCCTAAATAGTAGCTTCAGATGCATACAAATTAATAGGATCTGCCTGCGCAAATCTCTAACAATGACTGGGAAAACGTTGTCTATTACAACTAATTTGCAATCACATTGAATTGCATTGTTCTAGGACCAATAACATCCTCACAAGGTACGTACATACTGTAAGTTCTGTAAGCAATTCTGCTTAACAACATTTCTGGATACAAGCCTGGTTGAGCAAGTTTCGCCAGGTCTGAAAGAACTGCCACCTCACTCTCATATCAAATGTGTGCGGTCATATGATAATTGCTCAGGGCGTTAAACATGAAGATGTGAGAATTAAACACATCCAAAACAGACCACAGATGGCCAGCTAGTAAACCAAAGTAAGATTTTTGGATTTGATGAAAAAACAAGACTGAACCTAAACCCTATGCCAGCTATAGACAGACATATAGATAATAATCAAAAACTGCTGCAAGGCAGGGGAAACCAAGATCAGATATCAGATCAGATCAGATGTGCGCAGGCGCAGACACAGAGAGCGTATGAGTTCCAAAATGTACATGTTGTGTTCCATGAAGAACCCTTTCAAAAGTATGAACGGAACAAGACAACTTTCTCATTTTTAAAATGTGTTAACCCTAAATATTACACTATATTAACACATCATCAATCAATCGTTGATGCAATCAATATAATCATCATCAAAACAGTCAGGTTAATCTGAACATCTGAGCTCAGTAATATTAAAGGCATCTGCACTATTACAAGTCATGACTAGACTTGATCCTGCAACCAGCAACCACTGACACAGGCACACTAACAAGGAAGCCATCACTGCCTGCCTGCCACCCTCCAGACATGTTGCTCAATGTTTCAGGGAGAGGGGGTTCACATTCCTCAACTTTTTAACATGCTCGTCAAAACCACATGAGCTGACTCCAATGGCTTGGTGTACTGAGGGTTTGGTATGATAACTGGTAGGTTCGGTGCGGCTCCCTTCCTTCAGCTTTTTGTATTTCAGTGTCTTTGAAACTCAGGAGTCAAGCAATCGTGACCAGACCAGTGATGAATGTGTCTCCACTGGGGATAAAGAGTGCCTTCAGGCAAGGCACAAGCACATACCACCTGCACTTTCTATCCCCAGCTCACCTCATACCACAGTAATGTATCAATGCGCATCCATCTCTGTCAAAGGGAGGTGACGGGGATCAGAACACTGTTACTGCATGTTAACGTTTTGGAATAGAGTGTGTGCACTCAATAAATGCTCTGGTGTTCGTACACAGTTCTGTCTCAGTCTGGGCAATATACTATTCGGCGCCTTTAAGCAGGAAATGCCCATTAAACAGACTAGCATAGCCAGATTCCACCTGTATGTTGTGGGAGCTGCAAAATCACCCACAAGTATGAGAAACTGTGCTTAGATTCAGAGGGTGGGTCCGACATCTTTATTGCCTCTTGATGTCTACATCTGCTCTGTAATTTGAGGCACATTTGCTAGTTCACTCTAGGTTTGAGTGTCATCCAAATCTTTAAGCAGGAAATGGCCATTAAACAGACTAGCATAGCCAGATTCCACCTGTATGTTGTGGGAGCTGCAAAATCACCCACAAGTATGAGAAACTGTGCTAAGATTCAGAGGGTGGGTCCGACATCTTTATTGCCTCTTGATGTCTACATCTGCTCTGAGGCTCATTTGCTAGTTCACTCTAGGTTTGAGTGTCATCCAAATCATTAATCTTTGGATGCCATAAAACTTCCCCCTCCCACATGCAAATCTCCAAGGCTTCGTCGCTATACTGCTAAGCATCAATTGTTCACTATTTCGCTGATCTGCGGTAACACCAGGCTAAAGTTTTTCCTTCCACTTGCCTCTCAGTGGTTGAGGGGTGTCACAGAGGCCTATCGCACATGTCCTTTTCTCTCCTAACTGGGTATTTCGGGGCCGACCAGAAAAAAAAACCTGTCTGCCAACACAGTGAAAGAGTTTCTAAATCCCGTCTTTAAGGGCTACGATTAACACCCTAACCCCTTGACTAACATTTACTTTGCTTGTAAGACCAAAGACTTAAGCTCATTAGCTGGTTGTGATAGTCAGCTTTCGGGCACTGAAAGCCTGAAATCGTATTATTATCTCTCTTTCCTGTTGAGTTCAGGGGGAGATCTTTGTCTCTCAGTGTTAATTGGGTAGATTTGACTGGCTTATGTCCAGCACTATATTTATTGCTCTGCTTATGAAAACATTAAACCAGTAACATGTTTATGTTCATGCACATATGCCATTTTTCCATGTTTTCAAAAACTGGAAAGACGACATGGAATTTACGATGATATTAATATGATTAATAGATAACATTTTAGATACAATCAGTATCAAATCAAAAAGACAATCTCTAATGTACATCTTCACTACAATGATTCTGTTAGTCTTGTTACCATACAGTATACCAGTTCTTGTTCTTTTTGGTATACACACTAAAATGTCTCAGGAGTGGGCCAATCCTTAGATTTGGTCTCTTTCTTAAATAACTGAAATAGTTTCATTGTTAGACTGAAAAAAATGAAACATAGGGAGCGCCCTCCACATCTGTGAGCCGTTAATCACGAAGACCACAGGAAACATCTTTATATGGTTATCGTTGCAGCTTTCACAAACTGTGGCTCAATTCGCACGGCACACTGTTTCTCTATTGCAGAGGACTGAATTCACAAATAATTTGAGGACCCCTCTAGTAGGCCTACAATCAGTTGTGCCTTATGTTGGAGTCAGGTTGTTGGCATTGTGGTGTGCACTAGATGTGCTTCTTTGGGTGATTTTATTATGTGGAGAGAGCTGTTGGGACAGCAGGGAATCTAATGCGGGCTTTTCTCTCTGTCTGTCATACTCTCTCTCTCTCTCTCTCTCTCTCTCTCGCTCTCTCTCTCTCTCTCTCTCTCTCTCTCTCTCTCTCTCTCTTGTTAAGATAAATTCAGAGGGGATTATATCTCTACAACTGAGACTTGGCATGTGGTTCCCTCCCCCCCTCCTACTAAAAAAAAAACAAACACAAAAAAAAAACATTTCAGCACAAGCTACCAATCCGCCTTTATGTCTGAGTTGCAACTGTTGTTTGAGTTTAAATCTGAGATGAGCCCAAAGCAGATGAACACAGCAGAATGGAGGAGAGGAAAAGAGAGAAAGAGGTGAAGATGAGGTGAAAGTGTGCAGTTCATTCAGCTGAGGAAGGATAAGATAAGAGGGAAGAGGAACAGAAAATAAAGAAACAGAGCTTCTGTGAGAACCTTTAGGGTGGTGAGTATCGTCTTTTATGATTGAGCCCTTGGGGGTGTTTCAGTTGTAAATATAATACTCTGCTGTCCCCCTGGTGGTAGGCTGCCAAACTCATGTGGTTTGAAAGTACATCAAGGCTGGCTTTCCCATTTTGCAAAAGCTGTGAGGACCGTTCGAGATGCAAATGCCTTCATTAATGCCAAATTATTTTATTAAAAATCTCATATAATAGCTTGTTGTACTACATGCTATGTGCTGACTATATGTACTATGGAGCTGCAAGTCTTTCTTAATTTGTGTACAGGAACATTAATGCACAATGTCATTGTCTACTGGAACAGTAGTGATCTATTACTAGCATAACCCCATATGCAATCCAATGCTTTTGTCTTGCAAGACTGCAGGAAGTACTCCCTTCCTGCATTAACACAGCACTAAGGAGTCCTGGTCTAAAACTAGAGACATAGCTACAGGGCATGCAAACACCAACAACAGTATCACTGGCACTGATAACAGCTTGCTAGCATGCTAACGGATGTCTTTTGGTGATATAGTTGCGGATTATCATGCTCTGACAGTTTATCTGACATATTCATGAGTTGGTCTGTCTTGGAGCAAGACTACATAGTGCACATCTTCCGAGGCTGGTGGAAATGACAGGTGCATTTATTGGCTCTGCACATGACCATGTACAGACTAAATTAATTTAAACAAAATAGTTGCCTATACAAACATGCCTCAAAGAGTAAGACACTACTGTATACTGTTGCTTTTGGTTACAATCCATATAATCTTGCACATACCTTCCATAACTCATACATGTTTGGTACGTCAGCTGTTGAATCAAATAAAATATACATTTTATAGTCACTGTCTATTTTTGTGTGATCTTAAAGTAGGAGATTTTATATCTCATTTAGGGAATTTCCTTGCAGACAAATCTTGAAGGTTACTGTTATATGAGAATGTATGTGTGGGCTTATCTCGTTTTCATTGTGATCAGTCAGGACTGTGGCCAAGTCAGGGTTAACCTTTTGTCTAACCTTTGTAATTATCCAAGAGCAAAACTACTGTATGTATGACACCTAAAGCATTTATCTATATAAAGTAATAGTTTCCTGTGTTTAACACTTCTTTTGGACTATCCAGTATACTGCATACAGTATATGTTGCCTGCAGGTTGTATGCATTCGTGTAGTATAGTATGCATACTTGCATCCCCTCCAACATTAAAACCGTTAAGCTTTTTATTCTTACACAGTTTCTCATAATTAATACACTCCTTGCGTGACAATGTGCTCCTATTCATTTGTATTTGATCTATTTCTTACTTTTTGAGGCTCATTAAGAGAAATTACCAGAACATCTTTCTTATTTGGTCTATAACATAAAAACCTGGCATGACGATGAAATGTCAATCATTATTGCTAATATAAAATAAGACGCTTTTATCCACAGTTTTAGTTTTTTTTGCCATGTAAAATTCTGAATAGACACTAAATGAACTTTGGTTATGGGTACATTTTATGTGATTTATGGAATTGTTTTGTGGCTGTCAGGTCTCTATTATCAAAGATATCTTGATCTCAATGAGAACAAAGGTTAAATAATCTGATACGGTTTTATTTAGTCTATTTTGGATTGAGCAAACAGAAGGAACAGTGACTGGCCTATACCTGAACAGTACAATAAGTCATATAACGAAAACCATTAGGTCCCTTTGAGTCTCGGTGGCACCTCTTGTTTGTTTTGGAAAGTTGTGGAATCATTTCATGAATGCATCTAAAATTAGCCTAATCGCTAGTTTCCCTAAGCTTCACAGAAGGATGTAGACACAGCAATGGCACAAGATGTTTCCATACCCTCAGTCGTCACATCTGAACGTAAACATGGAAATGTACTGAACCCGGCTCTGGGTCATCAGTATCATCATCGCAGAACATTTAGCATCAGAACCTAACACTCTAGACCTGGGGTTTGCACGGAAAGACTCTGGCAGTGAGCTGTGATCTACTAAATTCCCACATTTGTCACATTTTATTTCCTGCAATTATCCGTA
The DNA here is from genome assembly GCF_963457725.1 of Sprattus sprattus. Taxonomy (NCBI): domain Eukaryota; kingdom Metazoa; phylum Chordata; class Actinopteri; order Clupeiformes; family Clupeidae; genus Sprattus; species Sprattus sprattus. The sequence goes on from NC_137916.1 coordinate 22,100,069, forward strand.
AGAGTGTTTTTGGCTCAGTTCCCCATCTCCTTTGATTTGTATCGGCTTGGTGACGTTCCTGAGAGTGCAACTCCTACTGTTTATTTCCAAGTCAGTGACTCATCAGTAGTTGTATTTGTTTTTGGCGAGAAGTCAATGTTACGTGTATTACTTTTTTGACTCTTTTGTGACCCATCTCTCTCTCCCTCTTTCTGTATGTGTGTGTGTGTGTGTGTGTGTGTGTGTGTGTGTGTGTGTGTGTGTGTGTGTGTGTGTGTGTGTGTGTGTGTGTGTGTGTATCCAGGCAGGATGACGAATCATCAGCCAGTGAAGGACACCATGGAGTGTGAGGATGGGGGTGAACCGGCTCCTAAAGGTGGCATCCTGCAGAAGTACTGTGGTTTTTTCACCAAAAATCTCCTCCTGACTCTCACCATCTTCGGTATGGCCCTCTGATCACCCAGGATATGTGTGTGTGTGTGTGTGTGTGTGTGTGTGTGTGTGTGTGTGTGTGTGTGTGTGTGTGTGTGTGTGTGTGTGTGTCTGTGTGTCTGTGTGTGTGTGTGTGTGTGTGTGTGTGTGTGTGTGTGTGTTTGTGTGTGTGTGTGTGTGTGTGTGTGTGTGTGTGTGTGTGTGTGTGTGTGTGTGTGTGTGTGTGTGTGTGTGTGTGTGTGTGTGTGTTTGGATGAGTATATTAACATCTCTGCTAACCCACGTCTTAATTATCTTTATTATTTCATATTATTTGCAGTTAGTGTATGCCGGATGTCTGAACAAAATCCCCATATGTCTCTCACGTGTCCAATGGGAGTGTAAGATGTCGTCCGAGGATAGTGACAGATTGGATATTTACTCTAAGTCTCTCTCCCTTCCCTTCTTTGAGCGAGAGAGAGACAGAGAGAGAGAGAGAGAGAGAGAGAGAGAGACAGAGAGAGAGAGAGAGACAGAGAGAGAGAGAGAGAGAGCTGCTGGTGGTGACATCATGATTTCTTTTTTTTTATGAAGCGCTTTAATCTCCCTTTCTCTCCCTCTGGTCTCACCACCCTCTCTATCTGCCTGCTTGTGTCCACCTCCCATCTCAACAAGCCATTTCTGGCTGTGATTTCTCCTCTTGCAAGCTCATTGCTCTTCCCACTTGAATTAAGTGGAGCTTTTTTTTCAAGGATTTTCACATGATAAATCTCAAACACAGCTGAAGTTATTCTACATGGCATTCCTCGAGCTTCCAAAGATAATATATATAACTTATTTCCAGAAGAATCAATGACAGTCTCTGTTAGATAAACAGCCTTGTGACCCTGCAGTATGTGTGTGTGTGTGTGTGTGTGTGTGTGCGCGTGCGTGCGTGCGTGCGTGCGTGCGTGCGTGCATGCGTGCGTGCGTGCGTGTGTTCGTTCGTGTGTGCGTGTGAGTGTATGTGTGATAGTGTGTGTATCTGTGTCTAAAGGTAACAAGGGTTTTGATCCCCTTCATCCTGTTCTGTTCTTGTAGGTCTTATGTAAAAAATGTAGCCCATGATCAGTTCTATGAACAGGCATCATTGTATCAGTATCTGTATCTATCCAGGCCAATGTGCCTGTTCTGTCTTGGGAAATAGACACAATTATGAAGTCAGTTGTCCCATTTCGTCAGTCACTTTTCTGTAAGCGACTCTGGCGTGGCTTATAGGCACTTCAGCTTCCATGTTCTGCCTCTGTAACGGCTATTGGTGTCCCGGTGTGTGGTCTGCAGGTGTAGTAGCAGGCTCACTGTGCGGCACGTTTCTCCGGTATGTGCCCAATCTGGACCCCAACATGCTAATGCTGGTGTCCTTCCCCGGTGACATCCTGATGAGGATGCTGAAGATGCTCATCCTTCCTCTCATCATATCCAGTCTCATCACAGGTCAGCACTGAGCACACAGCACACATAATGCGTTGCGCAAACACACACTACTTAGACCACTGTGCACACCCACCACAATTAATATACACACTGCAAAAAAATCAGCTTTCAAAAACAAGAAAAAAAGTTATAAAATGGGGGATATATAACTTAAAATAAGCAAAATTATCTGCCAACAGAACAAGAAAATTTGACTTACCAAGACCTAAAAAAGAAAACAACTCAAATGTATCTAAAAAACTAGAGTGGCAAGACTAAAACAAATACATTTGTCTTGATTCTGACTTTGACAAAGCAGTTTTGTACTTGTCAGTGGTGATCAAACTAGTTTCAAGCATTAACTTGCTGAGAACCAGTTATAAAATCTCAGTAACAAGTTATAATACCTTGTTAAGATAATTAAGGACTGAAACGCTTTAAGCAAGTGAAACGCTCTAATATAAAAAATAGAAGAAATATCTTGTCAGACAAAAAACAAGCATATATTGCCTTGATTTAAGATATTTCATCTTACTTAGATTAACATTTTTGCAGTGCAGTGCACACACACACACACACTCACACACACACACACACACACACACACACACACACACACACACACACACACACACACACACACACACAACACACACACACACACACACCTAACACTTAACACTTAAAGCACAGCTCTTCAATAATTTAGCAATTTTTCACCTGTGACTCCAATAACAAACGCCATTCATGATATTAAGATACTTTCTTTGTATCTGTGTCAGGTTTGGCGGGTTTGGATGCCCGCTCCAGTGGCAGGATGGGCACCAGGGCTATGGTCTACTACATGTCCACTACTATCATCGCTGCTATCCTGGGGGTCATCCTGGTCATAAGCATTCACCCCGGTAATCCTAAACTCAGGAATGAACCCCAGGGGCCAAGCTCCTCAGCCCCCAAGAACCCAGAGGTCAGCAGTCTAGATGCCTTCCTGGACCTCATCCGCAACCTGTTCCCTGAGAACCTGGTGCAGGCTTGCTTCCAGCAGGTGAGCCCCTGATTCTTTGTTCAAAAAGCTCTGTCTATAATATGGCCTAAGAAACTGATACAACTGTTACAATTGCTGTTAACTGTTACAATAGCCTCTGAATATAACACTGACATCTACAGTACATAAGTAACATTTACTGTATCGTTATTGCTCTTCTGATACTCTAGCATGGCCTAACCCTACCGCAAACATTATCAGTCTACCTGGCGTTTTAGAGGGATTGATGGTTTCAATTTTGCTCCAGGGGTGATGAAATTCATACTATTGTTCACATTAATAGTAATATTTTTAACAATGTTTCATACATTATCTTCGATGTGTTTACATGTCAATACAAGCTGATCAGTTAGCGTTTTGGCATGTTGTCTTTTGAAGGTGGAGACAGCTGAATGAATGTGATCTTTTTCTCTAAAATCAAATCATTTTAATGGGATTGCAAGAGTAAAACCTTTATTATTTACTGATCTTTTTGGTGGGTCTTGTTAGCACGTTCATTTCTGCAGAGAAGTCTTTTATTGTTCATGGTATGTATGGCTTACCTCGTCATTAATACTGCACTGTGGTTCTGATTGTATTGATATTGTGATGTTGTGTAGTTTTGGATTAGGGAATTGTGACTTTAATTTGGATTTCTTAAGATAGTAAAAGTCATCTAAGCGGCATGTTACGTAATATTTGTTTGCTTCTCATAAATCAGCTGAGGCCTTTTTGAATAGAAACAGCTCAAGCATTACCATTAAGCAGGGCAGAAAGAGCCATGGTAGACGCCATGGGTGGTCATGACTTATCATACTCTCAGTGGGAGTCTGTATGAAAGGATATGGATGTGTGTGTGTGTGTGTGTGTGTGTGTGTGTGTGTGTGTGTGTGTGTGTGTGTGTGTGTGTGTGTGTGCGTGCATGCGTGCGTGCGTGCGTGCGTGCGTGGTGCGTGTGTGTCTATGTGTGTGTGTGTGTGTGTGTGTGTGTGTGTGTGTGTGTGTGTGCGTGTGTGTGTACATATATGTCGGGGGGTCATGTGACTGCTGGCTTCTGTGCTCTGGCCAGAAGGCAGAGCTGGTCCGGTGGGGCATCTTCTGATAAACCCCAGTGAGCTGATCATTTCTAAAGCACGGCCTAATCCAGCGCTCAATCAGCAGGCAGCCCCACTGCAGCCTCCTCGCCCCGGCCCCATCCAAATCCTGTCTGTTTTCACTTCGCGCTAGAGCCCTGTCTCTGCATATGATTTATACATAATACATAAGTATCTACACATGTAGATTTGTTTGTACTAGTCTGCATGCTTTGTGTCTGGGTAAGTACGCAGGCCTTAAAGTGTGTTTGTGTGTATGTGTGTGTGTGTGTGTGTGTGTGTGTGTGTGTGTGTGTGTGTGTGTGTGTGTGTGTGTGTGTGTGTGTGTATGTGTGTGACTGTGTGTGTGTATGTGTGTGTGTGTGTGTGTGTGTGTGTGTGTGTGTGTGTGTGTGTGTGTGTCTGTGTGTCTGTATGTGTGTGCGTGTTAGGGTGTGCGTGTGTGGGAGCATAAGACTGAGTAAAGGGTCAGACCTTCTGTTGGCAGTAATCTCTTTATATCTGTGTTGGTTTTAGCGTGGCAGCTGTCTTGGAGGTATCTATCACATAACTGCTAAGATACTCAATCAAACATTTGCCCAAGGATGAGCAAGAAAGAAATGTCTGTGATTCCGTGAACCCTGGGTTTCTATGCATTACACATTTAATCCATCAGTACATCTCTTCCTCCACCATTTTGTCTCTCTCCCATCTGCCTCACCACTCTGCAGGTCCAGACAGTGCTGAAGAAGGTCGCTGTCCCAGTCCAAAATCAAACAGAACCTCTCTATGTCAACAGGAAAAAACTCGAGTTTAAATGGGGAATGAATGTGCTAGGTGAGGGTTGTTTGGTGGGTAATACTGTGGACTGTGTGTGTAACTGTGGAGCCTTGGTTTATACAGCACGAAAAGGATGTCCTTGTAGACTACCTTGGTTTTAAAGTGGAGCTGTGTAGTACTGTGTTTCTGATATGGTACACATTTCATACTAATAGACATTCATTTAGCTGTTTTTCTGTGCTGTTCCCAGGTTTGATTGGTTTCTTCATCACCTTCGGATTATATATGGGGAGAATGGGAGAGAGGGGGAAGCTCATGGCTGAGTTCTTCAACATCCTGAACGAGATCATCATGAACATGGTGTCCATGATCATGTGGTCAGTATCTGTGACTGTGAGTGTGTGTGTGTGTGTGTGTGTGTGTGTGTGTGAGTGTGTGTATGTGTGTGTGTGTGTGTGTGAGAGAGTGTGTGTGTGTGTGTGCGCATACTTTCTATGAATATGTAAAATGTATGATGAGAGACTGTCAGTCACAGAAAGGGGTGGAGGGGGGGGGGGGAGGGTAAAAACATACAGGGAAAAGAAAAAATCTCTCTAAACTAGAGGAGCGGAGATGAGGAGAAGCTGAGCAGAGGAGTCAAGATAGGGACAAGTGGTCTGTCGAAAGGGAGCGTAATAAACACAGGCAGTGCAGACGGGTGTGTAACATGGTAGGGTGGGGAAGGAGGTCGAAAAGGACCTTTGTATTCTGGAATGCATTGCACTCACTTACATGGAACTGAGATACTTCCCTAGGCGTGCGCCTGTTCTACTTCTCTGCCTGTCCTCTTGCCCCCAGCCCTGAGAGAAAGCCTGGTCGTCACACTGACTGTCCTGTCAGCAAATTTCCCATGAACTCCGTACACTTATCCGAGACAGTCAATCATCTCACTGGCACCACACACTACATGTTTCTGAGCCACAGCATAGCAAAGCAGTGTACAGTATGCATTACATCAAATTCTGCCATATCAATAATCTATTTCTGTAACCCAGACTGTGTGAAAAGTTGTAAAAAAAAATGTTGTTTAAAAGTCCAAAACTGGAGGATGCCAAGTTGGCAGGTTTTCATAGCTGCAATAGTCTGTCCTGTTCAAAATACTCACTGCAATAGCAATCCTTGCAAAAGTTAAACATTTGTCAGACAATATCAGAAAATTATTCTTCAGAAAATGATTAATTTTGAGAGAAGCAGCTAGTCCTAGAGATCTTTCCACATTCGTGTCTGATAATTCCATCAGCGTATCTCAATATTGAAGCTACTTTAGTGCTCTTAGTTTCTTTTTCTGTGTGTGAATTTATATTTTATGGATCTTCTCTTCGCCCTGTATTATGCTCATGTGACATACCGGTATTGGCAATAATGCATGAGGTAAGGGTCACAGGCACAAATGTGTTGTGTGCTTTTTCTCTGTCCAGGTACTCCCCTGTGGGCATTGCATCCCTCATCTGTGGAAAGATTGCTGCTATTGGAGACTTGGAGGTGGTCGCTAGGCAGCTGGGCATGTACATGGTAACGGTCATGGTAGGCCTTACCATCCATGGCGGCATCATTTTGCCCATGATCTTCTTCGCGGTGACCAGGAAAAGCCCTATCCAGTTTTACTCAGGAATTTTCCAAGCATGGATAACAGCCTTAGGAACTGCAAGCAGGTACTGAACTCTGAGTTTCTGAGTGTTTTTCTGCATAGCAGAGATAACAGATCTCTCATTGTGGTCCTCTGTCTCTGTCTCCATTCTTCCCCTGTCCTTACGACTCATCAACCAAATATTAAATCTTCGACTTCTACCCCCTTCATGCCCCCCTCTTCCCCCCTCCAACTATTATTAGCAGTCAAACAGACGGATTAATAGTCATGAGACTGGATTTTCCACTGGATTTTTAAACCAACTGTCATGTTGTCACATTGCTGTGGCTTTACAAAATAAATATAATCCCATCGGCTTTTTCTATAATGGAATTATGACCTAATCTCACCTCGGACCTGAATCAATTTTTTTGTCCCACATTCAGTTTTTTGGAGACAAGAGAGTTTTTTTCGAGATATACTGTACTTTAGCCAGTGTATATTATATCCAATGTATATTACTTTCTCCCTTTGCTTTCTGTTTCCCTTTCTCTCTCTCTTTGGCTTATTCCTTCAGTGCTGGGACATTGCCAGTCACATTCCGATGCCTGGAAGAGAACCTGAAGATTGACAAGCGTGTGACCCGCTTTGTGCTACCCATCGGTGCCACCATAAACATGGATGGCACTGCTCTCTATGAGGCTGTGGCCGCCATCTTCATTGCCCAGATGAATGGCATCGAACTGGACGCAGGGCAGATTTGCACAGTGAGGTATGGCCCTGCACTTCAAAGTCTTTCATGGGATTCATTTTCTGACAGTGTGGTAAATCAATTGAGAGAGACTCTCTGTGGTTTGCAGGGAGAAGGCCTATTTTGCCCTCCTACTGAGTCCAATTTGAAAAATTGGTAAAAGTGCTTATTCATCCTGAAAGTGCTTTTGACTGTCCTTTCCCAGTTTTTGCCCACCCCCCCCAGCCGGCATACTACAAAGATGTCTGACAGGGGTCAATTTGACCCTTTGAATTCCCTTAAAATAGATAGATAGATGGATACTTTATTAATCTTGAGGGAAATTTAGGTCATCCATTAGCTTATACAGTTACAACTCACAGACATACACAGACATACACGTAGGGAGAACGTGTTCACAAGGAGTGGGGAGTTTACAGATACAAGAATGAATCTGACCCTATAGTACAATATGTAGGCCTCTTGATTGTGACAGTGTAGATGTAGATGCCCAGGAGGAAAGTGTTCTTGTGCTGCTAGTGTGGATAGTGCAAAAAGATAGTATTCTTGTGTGTGTGTGTGTGGATAGTGCAAACATATCCCCATCAACTTTTAACCAACTCTTACACACACACACACCCACTCACACAAACTGCCTTCATCACTTCATATTGATTCTTCTTGCTAGTAGTGTGTGTGTTTGTGTGTGTGTGTGTGTGAGAGAGAGATAGAGATGGAGAAGTTTACAAACTTAACTGTCTTAACAACATTTCAGACAGTTGTCTGCAGGTGTATAATATACAGGTTACCTTGCAAGACTTCTATTTAGTTAGACTAGAGGATAAATACATCGATCTCTTTGAGTCAAAGCATGCTTGTTTCTGCAGAGCTCTGCTCTAAGGGTGACAAACCTGTCTACTTCTGCATCTCTGACAAGCATTTAAAAGCAATTTATCTTTGGTTTGTTAACTTTAGTCCGGGATTTTGACCTGTGACTGTAGGACTACCATTCTTGGAGATACTGTAGTGTACACAGACCGCTTTTCACGTCCAGCCTTAGTGCTTTCTGTTTGTGTTTCCCATTGTATTTAGACATTTCTCTCCCCTCCATTTTAATCCCGAGGGCTATTAGACACCTGTGTATGCTTTCAAGATCAACAGTCCTCCGTTTTAATGACAAGCTCATGTTTGTTGATCCAGGATCACATAACTACATTTGGATCACATGGACTGGTGGAGTTGTGGATGTATGTGTTCACTTGCCATCCCAAAACGTGAATATTACAGCCTGCTGCTGGCTCTGCCATTCGGCTGTCCCTTAAGGATGCATCTGTATTTTTTATTTTCATTTATGGATATTTTTCAACAAGGCTGCTAAAGTGCTGAATATGCGGAGATGGTTACATTATGGATGAATTTTTTTATTTTTTTGCTTCTGGTATTTTAGCTGGGGAAGACCTTCTGTCCCTGTCTGTATGATGTACTTTTCTAAAGATTTAAATTAACATAGTTTGATTTTCTCAGTTTACTCAACTACCCGACTCTGGTTTAAGCTGATTTCTTTCGCTTTTCTGCTCTGAGAACAAAAATAGTTATTAAATAGGATTAAAGGAATTTGGACTCATGAACGGATTCAGCAAACCTTACAAAACGAAAGCAAATGAAAACATTTCAGTGGCTAATTTACCACACCATGACAACAGGTTGTCTTTGTCTCAACCACTGTCAAATGATATTTATAAAAACAAAAAACGAATCACTCTTGTATTAAATTACTCTTGTAATAAATACAGTCCTGTTCTCATCCTTTGGACTGCTATAAAATCATTTACAATTCCCCCATCTGTTTTATCTCCACTCCATCCTCCTTTTCTTGTTCTTTTATCTTTCCCCTTTCCTCCTCCAAATGATTTGATTCTGAAAAATTCCCATGCCTGTTTTCCTTCGTACTCTCTCACTTCTTCCTTCACTGTCCTCCTTCCTCTTTTCCCATGTCTGAAAACAAAAACGCCTCTTCTGCTCTTTGCGTCACAGTATGACAGCAACATTGGCCAGTGTCGGAGCAGCTAGCATACCCAGTGCTGGCCTTGTGACCATGCTGCTGATCCTGACTGCTGTTGGCCTCCCTACCCAAGACATCAGCCTTCTCATTGCTGTGGACTGGCTGCTGTAAGTGCATCTTCTCAAGCACAATGCCATGCAATCTCTGCTTTACACTCTGCATGCCATCTTCTGTAAATTATCTGGCTTTTTAGCCCCAGCATGATCTGGCAGGGGGTATTTTGTGATTTTAATGCGGCCAAAAACAAATGTGCAGCGACGAGAATTCTCAAAACATTGTTGTTACATTTGTAATAATTACACCATAAATTGAAATCACCTATTGCTGGTGTCAGTGAATACACAAGTGAACATGAGCACTGTATTAGATGTTCACGTATAGTATAGTCAAATCTGTCAATGTATCGACAAACTAGATCATGATATCTGAGCTTGCCTACCTCATACACTTCTGCTGATATATGTGTTCCCAGGCTCTTGTGTTCTTTTTGTCAGATGTATTATCATTGCAGCTGGTTGACAGGTTTCTTATTCTCATTGTGTTTATGAACCAATAGTGTATGGATTGTTGTCTACACATGCATTGTTTCTAGCATGACGTCTATTTGTCTCTGTTCAGGGACCGCATGCGGACCTCCATCAATGTGGTAGGAGACTCCTTCGGCGCTGGCATTGTGGACTTCCTGTCTCGGGCAGAGCTAGCGGAAATTGACGGAGAAGACGCCGCAGCTCGTGAGGGCGAAGAGGAAGAGGCGGAATTCATCCCACCCCCGCCTCTTCTGACCGAGATGGACCTGGTGGACCTGAGACCTCCGGAGCTGCCACCGCGTTCACCTCGTCCACCCAAGCTGAACCACACCCCACACTCGCTGGCCCAGTCCCATTCCATAACGCACTCACCTCTGTCGGTGCGCTCGCCCTCTCCGCGCTCTGTGCGCTCACCATCGCCACGATCCGTCCGCTCACCGTCACCGCGCCAGTCCCACTCGCCCAGGCCTTTCCGCACGCACTCTCCGCGTATGCTGAGACGCACTGAGCCCGGGTACACCGCCTTGCCCACTCATGAAAACCAGGTAATGCTATGAAGTGTTATTATGCTTTGTTTGGGGTATGGGTAGAGTGTATTGTTGGTTAACATAAGGTGGCTACACTGTGTGAGGGAAAGTGCAAAGTTCTTGTTATCTTCTAGAAAAACAGATTGCTCACTCGTGACATCCTGGATAGGTTAAAGTACAGGTTCAATTTTTGGACGTTATTAGGGCTGAAAAGAGGTTTCATACTTAGACACTTAGATGTTTGACTTGATCAAAAGATACCAAACCCATTAGCCACGATTGAGAGTTTGAGCATACTTTATAGTACCCATTGAGTTCAAGGGTTTTCTATTGCATACCTTCATTTTATTTCTGTTAAGTGCTTGCCCATTCATGTAAAAGAGCAACTGAGCAACAAGAAATTTTGACATTTCTGAGCCGCAATGAAACCAGGAGAGCGAGAGGTTCTCTGACATTGTAATTTAACTTCTGTTTATCCAATATTTGGGGAAAAGGGACGTTTCTTGACATTTTCTATGCCACTTACTGTGATGCTTGGGCCCTCAGGCTGGTGCTTCCTGCAATTATTCTGAGTTGTGTCAGCCTACTCTTTTGCCCCTTTCGATTTTAAAGGTTCTTTGGTTAAGTTGTTTGAAGTTACGTCTCGATTTCTAGGGAAGTCTGTTGGGTATTTTAGGGGCTCCATTGTTTACTCTATTGCTTTCTTTTTAAAATGTATTGGTTATGGCTCTTAGCTTTTGTGTCTGATTAGAACTGATGAACTAAATTACATTCATGTTAAGCCTTCTCATCTCTCTGGCTTTCTCAGATTCCTAACTTCCCACGTGGCCACAGAGAGAGGGAGCGAGACCGAGAGAGGGAACGACTGCGGGGAAGAGAGAGGGAGCGAGAGAGGGAGCGAGAAAGTGAGACAGAGGAGGACGAGGATAGAGAGCGAGCGCTGGATGAAGGCAGTGATGGGGGGGAAAGTGACGACACTGCTTACGACAGGAGACACACCATCCCCCCAAATGACCTACCATGAGTCCGCCAACCCCTGGACCATCGTTGATGGCAGCGTCACAACACTTACAGCATCTCCCCATCTTATTTCACCCCTCCACCATTCCCAAGTGGTGGTCTTTTCAGGTAGATAATTGGACTGGGCAGAAACTATTTCAGCGGATGCCCGTTTTATTTGTGCTTTATGAGGGCAACTGGAGTGTGTACAACAAGGAATGGTTTATGAGAATTTTTGACAAATTGCAAAGGTAGCCTAGTGACAGTTGCAGTGAAGTCTGCTGTATTGAACCATTTTGTTTCCTCAATTACCCCCTTAATTGTGTTAATTGGAGGCCTCCAAATTGCACTCTTCCATGAAGTCTTATCTAATCAGAACTGGTTGGAACAACTCAAAACAACAACACCCAGAGGCCAGGTGCAGCAATCAGGTTGCATTTCACTCACTTCGAAGCACAAAGTTTAGAGCATGCCATTCCACACCATAACCTGTTTGTAGTATGCCGACTCGAGCATGATTGAGTGTGATTGATAGTGCTTGTTAACTCCATAGTTGGTATGAGAAAAGAGGAGTGTTCAGGTTCAGGTTACTGACCTATTATCTATGTGAATCTCGAGCAACAGTCACTCATTTTATCTTCGTTCTGTATCCTCAATTGCTTCCTTATCATCCCTGTCTTACCCTGTACCACTGCAGAAAGGTTTAATGGTTTGTTGTCATTGCACTGCCCCCATGAAAAATGGCATTTATTTACTGAATCTCAGTCTTTCTCATTCAGTCACAGAAAGGTCATTGTTAATATTGTTATTATTTATGTATTTAAAACAATGAATTCTAATTTATTTGTTGTCTGGTATGCGTGGTGTTAGCTGTTTAACTTCTCTCTCACATGCACAACAGTCAGCTCTTGTTTTTTGACTGATGTACTTATCTATTTTGTTGTTTCATTACTCTTATTTTACTTGTATGTACGTATGTATGTATGTATTTATTTACAACTGTATAAATATGCTCATTTGTCTTCTGTCTGTCACTCCGAAATGCCTTTCATTTCAAGTGAAAAATTATAGACAGCCATCTCCCAAATCCCTATGTCAAAATCTAAATCTACAGATTCAGCTTGTGTGTAAACTGAATGCAATAAAATCTTAGAGATTTATTTGAGTTTATATTTTGAGATGGATCAGTTTTTGTGGCTAAATGTGTGTGGTATATGGGTCCCTTGTTGCCTCATTTTTTTTCTCTTAAGTATTACTTCCCTTCTCCGTGTACTGTTGAGGAGTCAACATGAACATTTGGCAAGCGCACAGTTGAAGTACTTGGAATATGCACTGATGTGGTGCACAAAAATGTGTGGTGCACAATGGCAATGGCAAATCCACATACGCACACATGTGCCCACACACACACACACACACACACACACACACACACACACACACACACACACACACACACACACCACAAGGCAGAGCCCAATATTATACCTCTGATCACTAAGAGACAAAGACACGCAGAAACATCAACACACTTAATCCGCTCAAAGAGGGGAGGGAGGGAGGCGGAAGAACGGAGAGACGCAGGGTGGGCGAGAGGGCGGCAGATGGTCAGAAAGACGTCAATCTTTCTCATTCCTCTCAGACAGCAACGGGGCATTGTGGGTAATTGCAAGGGCCACTGACGTTAGTGTGGGGACCCTGGACGTCAGAGAGAGAAGAAAAAGAGAGGGAATGAGAAATTGTCAGGAGAAGAGAGGCTGGGACTGGCTTATGTGATGATTGAACTGGGGTGAGCTTGCGGAATTGAATGCTATATCTTGAGGATGCTACGGGTTAACATTTTTTATAAAAGAGATTTACACAATTACTGACACAAGTCGACAGACCTTAACCCACAACAAATTACTCCGTAAGCCCCACTGTGGGGCTGACCTCACAATTGTTACCTTAGAACACCTTACAATTACAGCTAGATCTGCTAACACAAGAAAACAAATTCAGCACATCAGTGTAAGCTTAAAACCCCTCATTTTTAATCAAATAAGTCACTGAGCAGAGAATTATTAGTGAGTGTGTGTGTGTGTGTGTGTGTGTGTGTGTGTGTGTGTGTGTGTGTGTGTGTGTGTGTGTGTGTGTGTGTGTGTGTGTGTGTGTGTGTGTGTGTGTGTGAGTCATACAAGAAAAGTTTCATGGAAACACAGTGAATGGCCAGAGCCAGACCGCAGCAACAACTCATCCACTTAATTTTACATTGTGAAATAAATCTAGCAACAGCCTTTTTCCAACAAAGATGTTTGTAACAATATCAAGATATTGTCACACACAAAGAAATTAATTGTTCACTGATCGTATCTGTTCAGTATTGAGATCAAGAGGCATAAAGAGAATGCATGGTGGGCCTCGAACTCCCCATCTCACCCAGAATCCACTACGCCCTCCAGAGGCTGTACATGAGAATCACACCACAAAGGAACATCTTCCTGTAAATGCAAAAGATGCCTCCTAAATCAATAAATTGAACATGCTTCACTGGCAGACACTTGCCTTTATTGACCCAAACAATATAAAGAGGCAAGTCAAACACATGTATTATTGTTTTTGTGAATTCTTTTTTATTGGTGCATATAGTTTATACCTCCAATAAATTGATAGGAAATTCCAGAAGATTAAGGAGTATTCATTAAGATATTTCCCAGAGAGTTTACACCCTACAGTCAACAGCTAACAGCAAGCAGAATTGACAGTGATAAAAGATAGCAAGCTTGCTAAGGGATGTATTTTGGCAATATTGTGGGCGAAGTCATGCTGTGAAAAATTACCTTTTGAAAGTGGTTCCACCCTGAACCACAACAAATGAATAGTAAATAGCCTGAGTGGCAGGTGTGTTTTACCATCCTTCACATGACCACATACCATCAAAATTAATTTTAGCATATTGTAAAAGCTAATGTCTGATTTTTCTGGGGAATCTATGATGAAACACCTAAGTTGCATTTCTTGAAACAAGTTTGCCCTATTTGCTCATAAAGAAGGGGGTCTAGTTCAAGGTGTAAGGTCGGGGCGGGTATATGAAAGGTGTAAATGCCAGGCAGGGAGGGTTTTGCTGACCATGATCATCCAAATTCTAATAGGCCCGGCTCCAACTATTAGTCATGGCCAGTGTTGGGGAGTAAAGGAATACATGTACCGGCGTTACGTATTTAGAATACAAATCATGTATGTATGTATGTATTCCGTTACAGTTACAATTTAAATAGATGGTATTAAGAATACAGTTACATTGTTGAAATCAATGGATTACATTAAGGTACTTCTCTGTTTCACTAGTTTATTCACTCTCTAAATAAATTAAGGCAACTTGATGCATTTCCCAGAAGCCCCAACATGAAAATTCATGAAAATTAGCTATTTGCGTGATCATCAGTAGCTGCTAATGGAGTCGGAAAAGGAGCAGGTGCCAGAGCCAGCACAACAGAGCCAGGGCAGGAATGCTTTTCTATCCTGGAAATTCAATCAGCATTTCACGTTAAAGAAAGAGAAGGGAAAACGTAAACTATGCAGTGCAACCTCTGCTCGCCAGCAATCCAACCTCCTTTCAGCTCCAAAGACTCCACCTCCACCCTGAAGAAGCATCTTAAAGTAAGTTTATTTTTTTAATTAGCCAAGGGCAGTCATCTGCTGTAGTTTATCTGGTCACCTTGCTATTTTATTATTTTTATATATAAAGCGCAGCGCACTATAAGGCGCATTAAGCAAAACAAAACAGTCAGTCAGTCAAACTTTATTAAACGTGTTCACAATAACTCTCAACATTGTTCAAACGTTAATGAGCGTATTCACAATAACTCCCAACCTTGTTCAGTTGTAACACGTAAAAAAAAAAATGTCTGATACCGCTAAATCAAACGTTAGCGTAAATGTTGCAGAGTATTGTAGGTCTTAACTGAAGCTAGGTTGCTGCTAACGCTTAGACCAAAAATCCATTGAAACACATAGTAACGTTAGCATGCTGATATGCTCTGACACGCCCCCCTCATTGAGGCAGAAGTACTGTTTGCCTCCAGTCTCTTGGCTCTTTCACTGCCGTTTTATGTAAGGTCAGCCATTCTAAATAGGTTCTACACATACGTGAAATACATTCCCTATTTAATGGATAGAGCAACGCTCCCAGCATTACTCCGTAGCAAATTACTTTAGATGTCATTTCAAGCTTGCTGGAGAAGGCAAAGAGAGCAACAGTGGTCGGAAGCAATGTAGGCAGTAACTGTTTGAGGGTTTATATAAAATTCGGTAGCCGTAATGCTGCAAGCGGTGCTGCTTTGTAGTTTACCAAAGTCGTACTTAAACATTTTGACAGAGCGCCGTGTACCACACAAAATCGCTTCGAGGTCAGTAAGCAGAACCAGAATTAAGTCATATATAAGGCCCTCCGGATTATAAGGGCGCACTGTAGTTTTTTGAGAAAATGCTTTTGGTGCGCCTTATAGTCCGGAAAATACGGTATGCAGTTTGGGACTATAAACAAAACATTTTTCACATTCAGCCAGTTGGAACTACAGACCAGTCGCCCTGAGCTCTGTGGTAATGAAGACCTTCGAGCGCCTCGTGCTGACCCACCTCAAGGCCATCACCTACCATCTCCTTGACCCTCTGCAGTTTGCCTACAGAGCCAACAGGTCGGTTGATGACGCAATCAACATGGGACTCCACTACATCCTCCAGCACCTTGATTCCCCCGGCACCTATGCCAGGATCGTGTTTGTTGATTTCAGCTCGGCATTTAACACCATCGCCCCAGCTCTCCTCCAAGACAAGCTAACACAGCTGAACGTGCCTGAGCCCACCTGCAGGTGGATCACTGACTTCCTGTCAGACAGGAAGCAGCGAGTGAGGCTGGGGAAGCTTGTCTCGGAGCCTCAGACCATCAGCACTGGAGCCCCACAAGGCTTTGTGCTCTCTCCTATACTTTTCTCCCTCTACACCAACAACTGCACCTCCAGCCACCCCTCTGTCAAACTCATACAATTTGCAGATGACACCACCCTCATTGGATTAATCTCAAATGGGGATGAGGCTGCCTGAACCACCTGGAGCTGAACGCTTTAAAAACTGTAGAGATGGTAGCAGATTTCAGGAGGAGCCCAGCCCCAACCATCCCCCTCATCATGTGTGATTCCCCAGTTAACATGTTGGAGTCTTTCAGATTCCTGGGAACAGTCATGGCACAAGACCTAAGGTGGGCGGAGAACATCACCTCCAAAATCAAAATAAAGAGATTCAACATGCCGAAGAAAGTGATGGTGGAATTCTACACAGCCATCATTGAATCCATCCTCACCTCTTCAATAACCATCTGGTTCGCTGCCTCTACTGCAAAGGATAAAAGCTGACTGCAGCGGATCATTCGGTCAGCCGAGAAGGTCATCGGCTGCGACCTGCTGTCTCTTCTAGACCTGTTTCACTTAAGGACCAGCAAGAGAGCAGGGAAGATCAATGCTGATCCTTCACATCCCGGTCACCACCTATTTCTGAGTCTCCCATCCGGCAGAAGATTCCGGGCTATTAAGACCAAAACCTCTCGCCACCTGAACAGTTTTTTCCCCACGGCAGTTGGGCTCACAAACAAGCCCCCTGCATCACACTGACTCTGAGTTTACGTACTCAAATTAACTGTAACTTGCCCTCCATGTGCCCAAATTATTTATTATTATTTATTATTATCTTAAAAAACATTTGTCCTTTGTTCTTGTTTATGCTTTTTTGTTGTTATGTTATGTGCTATGTGTTATGCACCAACCACACCAAGTCAATTTCCTGTATGTGTGAATGTACTTGGCCATTAAAAGAATTCTGATTCTGATTCTGATTGGAACAGAAGAACACACCAGAAAAGGCCTGTTTAGTTAGCAGGATTTGATGGCCGCATTCCTACACTTATAAAATGCAATTCAATGTGGAAGTAATCCAAGTATTTAGACTACGTTACTCAGATTAGTTAATGTAACGGAATACGTTACAGATTACATTTTTTGGACATGTATTCTGTATTCTGTAACGAAATAAGTTTTGAAAGTATCCTTCCCAACACTGCTCATGGCTCAGACGGAGGGCAGGGATCAATTGATATGCGAAACCCTTCTAATAGGCCAAGCTTCAGCTACCTGGTGTCGCTGAGACAAAGGACAGAAATCAATTGATATGGCCAAGTATGTGAAACCTACCAATATCTTACACTACTTACAGACAAGAACATAGCTCAAAAATGGTTAAAAACATTACGGAGTGTTGCCTTCAAGACATCCATGCATTCAGCATGGACCCAGCATCTCTCACAGAGTTATAGGCTTTAACCGGAAGGGGAGCATATGGGTAGATACAAGATAATAAAACAAAGGATAGAAGCAGAATGACAATAAACTAGTTACAAGTGCTTTGTCAACATCGTAAAGCAGTGTGTTTAGTTTAGTAGATATATGGAGGAGCCAAGCTGCAGGCTTCTCCATCACCACAACAGTTTACACTAAAAGTAGGGGCCTTCCTGACAATGCGCTCTGCATTCCACAATGACAAGGTCCAGTTGACACGTGACTTCAACAATTAGAGAGGAGGAAGGCCGCTGGGGCACCTTCCAAAAGGATTGGCCGTCACTAGTTTTACGAGATGATGAGTTATCTCCTATAATGGTTTACATCCGTGAAATTCCTTACAACCAGCCTACTCATCTACGTAAGCGCCATGAGTGTCGCGGACTTGGCACTGTTGACGTCCATTTTCGGGACGCCCGTATTTCCTAAGAACTCCTTTGCTTATCTCACTTCCTTTCTGCTCAACAGTGAGTCATTTTCAGTTCATCTCAACCCCTTCCTATTTTGCCCCCTCTGTGTATATAAGTCCTGCAAAAACTTCTCTGATGTACTGTAGACTTGTCTGACTTACACAGAACTGAGGCTGTTTAGCGTAGTTTTCCGTCGTGAGCATCTATACAAGTGACTGAGTGCCCATCTCATTTGTATATGTATTTTATCTGTACTATATCTTCAGTGTCGTCTTCCATGTCTCTGTCTCCTTCACCTCTCCGTCTCTTCCTCCCCATCCTCCTACCATCGCTGTCTCTCTGCTTCTATGTGCCAAGTTCAAGTGTTCTTTCATCCTTCAACGATCAGGTCAGACAACGGCATCTCTATACAGGTAAGGCTCACAAAATCTCTCCTTTTTTCCCCTCCTTCTTCTAGGTTTTATGTTCGGTGCTTTTAGTTTTTAAAGAGGACTTGTGTTCTGTTGTCTGTTGTGCACATATCACTTAGATGTGCAGAGTGCAATTGCGGAGAGTGACAGAAACTTTAAGGCATTTGAGCTGCAGGACATACCAGTGATTATGCATACTATAGGACATGCTATACTTATTATTCTTTTTTGTAAGTGCAATTTCAAACTGTGTTTTGTAACCTACAATTATATATTGCCCATGTTAAAAGGCTATCCATAGAGTCAAACTTTTTTTGTTTGTTTGTTTTTGCACTGAGATCTGCATTTGAAGTCAGGACTGATCTCTAAGAATGACCTTATGCCTGTGTCTTCTTTATCTTCAGAGACTAAAAGACAGGCTCAGTTCCTGGAGATGAAGCCTGATGGTTCCATAGCTGGCTCCCCCACAATGTCTCAATACAGTAAGTCAACAGAGCCTCTAACAAGGTCTTTGCTGCACATTGAGACTCAAAAGCATGCCTGACTGTGCACGCTTGGACGCACGCTCGATTTTTTTATGGTTGAACTCTTGCAAGCCATTGGAAGGCAAGGCAAGGAAGGCTGTTTTGCATGATTTTACAACGGTTTTACAATAAGGAAGAATTTGTATTTACAGGATTGTTTTAAAACTATATCCATTGAACTTCATAAGGTGTAAGATTCTAAAAAACATTGGTCATGATTTATTTCAAATAGCCTAAGGAACAACATGTCTAAAAATTCATAACTCCATAATTGAATGTATCTTGTATACACAATGTATACACTATATACACTTTATATAATACTTTCAAACTAAGTATAAAGCCACCAAAGGCTACTTGAAAAAAAGCTTGATCTAGTCATTAGCTGGGGTTGAGGGCCCATAGGCTGGGGAAAGGGAACATGTACCGGGTGGCACTGAACATGTTACATATTACATGTTACTGTTGCCTCTCTTCCAGCTGCTCTGGAGCTGCGGTCCATCAAAGCAGGACACACTGTCATAAAGGGCCTGTCTTCATCGCTGTTCCTCTGCGTTGACCAGAAAGGACACTTCAGGGGAGAGGTGATTTTAAGATCACTTGTATTTTACTTGGATTTTAAGTATTATACCTATACACTTCATTGTAATGTTTACGCATTATTTTGAGGGCCCGGATATATCTTTATATGCAGTATTTTAAAATATATACTGAAAAGGGCAGAAACAAGGGAACGTTAGCCTATATAAAGTGAACAGTAATATTGGAGAACACTGTATATCATGCCATCAGAAATACATCAGTCCAAAAGCATTTTGATTTTCTGTCAACAAAAACCACTTACTGCACAATACTATGACATGTTCATGCTTTACGACTGTTCATCTCATCAAATTCACATATCATTGTACTTTTCACAGCATACCTTTATAGCCTCAAACTGCAACCTACAAGAGGTGCTGACGGCAGATGGATATTCCATCTTCTTGTCGCCTCACAGTGGGCTACCTCTGTCCCTCAAACGGAGAAGCGGACAGATATTTTCCAAGTTCCTGCCGCTGACAAGCGACCTGTTAAGTGAGGAGCAAAAATATCTGGAGCAGCAAGAGCCCTTGAGAAGAGTCCAACATGGCACAAATTTCAACTCTGATGATCTCTTGGGGATGTCACAGTCCCATTCCCACACCGTCTTCAGCCCGAGTCTGGACATGAAAAGATAGGAATTCACCATACGCATAGACTTTTGGGACATGGTGACGCATCGTTTTTGAGATATGTCTGGATGTTTTATGGCCTACGAATGTGAATGGCATGGGTGACTGATTTGGCTGAAAACACTGTGTGCTAACATCATTTTTGTTTTATTGTGTCTTTTGTATATTGTATCTGCATTATATGTTATTTAATAAATATCTTATTTATTGAAATCTGTTGAAATATGTCTGTTAATAGTGTGTTGAATTACTTTTTCATAAAGGTGCTATTTCTCCAGTTATTTTGCACAGCAATACCAATGTTGTGTCTTTGTGCCAGCAGGCTATGTTCATTGAAATATTTATCAAATTAACTTTAACATTAACTGTAAAGATGAATTTCCAGTCCAGGCATGAAGTGTAGCTCAACACAAATGAAGAGGGTCTGGTGAGGGCACCTGGGTAATATCTTAAATGTTTGAATAGCATTGCTTAATCTAGGGATGCTGACCAGATTGTTTATTAAACATGTTGTTTAAACAGCGAATAAGAAAGAATGTTTATGGCAGTAACAGAAAATGTGGTGCAGATGCTAGCAAATGTTACTCAACTATACCTAAGGTTTTTGAAAAAACGAAAAAATCCAGTCACTGTCTGATTTGTAGGCTATTAAGGTGGATGACCTTAATGTGGGAGTGAGTGTCATCATATTGTACGTGGTGGATTGGCATTTTTGGAAGTTCCAGTTTTAAAAAGAAAATCCCTATGAGACAAGAAATGGGGTTTTGGAAACACTCGAAAAATAACACCCATGGTAAGTAAATAACTGCCTGAGAGACCCCACATTTAATTATGTGTCGAATATGTATGTCATCTCTGTATAAGCTGTAGACCCAGTATATCTCTAAAATAACCCTCTGCTACCAGAAAAAAATATCAGACTACAAAGCAAGTCACTTATCTCATCATCTGTTTGCCTTTGCGAAAACTAATTCATTTTTCCATATGGATTTTTTCCTTTGGAACCAGGAAGTGTTCAAATGTTAAAACTAAAAAATACAAACTTTGGTCGACTTCCATACTCTATTGGCTGGCCACGTCTGATGTTCGGAAGGGGCCACCAGCTATTATATTACTATGCTCGAGTGGCAGTTGGTAAAACGTCATTCAGCAACCACTTCTTGCTCAGAAGCAACCTCTCTTTTTCGCCTGGAAGTCTCTAGAAATCTGGCACCTTATTGAACTAAATAAAAAGAGTGAACGTGCCGTTCTCAGACACAAGAATGAATGCGTTCACTGTATCGTTCATCAGGCAGTAATACAGTACATTCAGTTCACGTTCACCAAAATTATGAACGAGTTCATGAACTTTCGTTCAATGAACACGTTCAGGTACAACACTGGCCATAGCGAACACCTTGCTGCAACGCTATACAAAGTTTTGTGTGATGCTAGGAATGGCACCATGGCTTCTCCCTCTCCGGCACCATCCTCATGGACTCCAGCGTCCACTGTGTTCACCTGCTCAAGAAGAGTCTTCACCATTGGCTAGCTTGACCAAACAGGACCCCATGATGGCAGAGTTTTACATGCTTGATGGTCAGTCCCAGGAAACCATAGTGAGCACCAGTACGGACTGGGCTGAGCAGATTAATAAAACTGCTTGGTGACTCCGACTGCCTGTGCAATGAATCTTTGACACAGAGTTGGAATCATTGCACAGAATGGACAACGTCCGTTTCTTCCATCCATTGGGGCACCTATGCCCAAAGCTCCAAGCAACCTAAGCACTGACACTACAGGCGACGATGGAGGTTCCCTGGTTATCAGCAGAGGGCTGCACGAAGTGTATAACCCCACTGCCGAAACATTGGGCATTCCATGGCCCAGCACTCGGCCTGAGAAGACCAGCTCCTAGTACGAAGGCAATCGCTTTCCTCAGGTGAAAAGTACAGAGAGACAACTACTCCGCTTGTTCCCCGAGTGTCTGGAGGAAGCTACCTCCACCTGTCTGAAGCATTTTACGTCAAAGAGCTCGATCCAGGCGGGAGCTATGTTGGTCTGTACAGCCATGGAGACAACAGGCTGACCAGGCTGCCGCAGATGGTGGCACACCACCTCCACCCAAGCCAGACGACCTTCATAGCAACATCTGCTCCAAGCTTTCCATAGGAGGCTGAGAAATCCCAGTCCTCCATGACTTACAAGGCATACAGGTCTTTTGCTCTCTGAGTACAAACACTGAAAGCCTGTCCATGCCGATGGCATCAAGTTGAGCTCCAGGACAAGATGGCTGTCATCCCGGACTGCAAGCCATGGGACGAGATGTGCATGGTGACTGACCTATGCCTCTGCTTACACCACTGTGCTGCCTCGGGGAGGGCAATGAGCATCATGGTCACGCAGGAGAGAGCATGCTGCCTCAATTTATCCAGGCTATCACATCCCGAGAAAAATCCACCTCCTGGATGTTGAAGTGGATCCAAAGGGCTTGATCGCCACTGCACTGGTTGCTGTCCCCCTAAGCAGGTTGCATATGAGGGAGTTTCAGGGCTGGGTGGCAAAACTCGGCCTGGACCTACAGTTTCACTGTATGCTGTTTCAATAGACTGCGATGACCCTGCATCAGTGGCACGTGTCAGTGGCACGATATGCACTAAGAAAGTGATCCGCGAAGTGGAAACTTTACCCAGAAGTGGCGAAACAGGTGAGGGTTAAATGTAATGTCTGACTCCCCCAGAATGCTGTGATGACCATTTTGTAGTATGAGAACGCTTATATACTTTGTATGATGATAAGAGGTGTGTGTTTGAGGACTTGTGCACCGCCATTGAGGAAGTCCTCTTTCATTGTTCTGTGGGGATTGTGCTGTCATTTCTACAAACTCATTTTGATAAGGAGAAAGCCTCCTCCACATTTAAAGCTATATCCAAGCTGTGTGTCCAGTGGGATTTAACGGCAAGACAGTTGGACAGAAGCCCCTGGTCAGTGGTTTCGTGTGCAGAGCACGCCACTTACGTCCTGTGTCAAAATTATTATCTTGTGGAATTTGATTTGCCACTGGTGTTGGAAGCTTTATTGGGACCACCATTCGAGCCGACTGCTTATGGCACTGGTTTCTGGAAATGTCACCCAGTGAAAAAAGGAAGTTCTTGTATCTTGTTCTTTATTATGTAAAAAATAATGTTTGGTTGACACAGTGTAGGCATTATAAATATAAAAAAGGCATTAGAGTGGCAGCATGTGGCTGAAGCTGCAAATGCTGCTTTCTCTGCTGCTGTCCCCTCAGAGATAAAAAAAAAGAAGTGGTTTGAGTAGGCGCAATAGTTATTGATCCCTCGCTTGAAAAGAAAGTTAACCATACGCATTCAAGTTGTGTTAAACATTGTGACAACTGTGACACTTGATATTGTTTTTAGCCGCTGCGTGTTCCAGCGGGATCAGTGGTCCTGCAGCAGAGAAGGAGCTGAGTGCGCACAGCCCCGGGTGTCTCCACTGCTTCCCCGTATATATCACAGCCCTCCAGCAGCCGTGTGCTCACAGATGCAGTCCTGCAGATGCAAATAGACACCATCACCGCCATTAACAAGGTCGCCATAAACAAGTTAAGGGAATTAATAAACGTTTTGTGTGACATAAGCTGTACATTGAAAGACTTATTTAGACTTCAATAAATAGTGTTGTTTGTTTCCATACCCTGTGTTCTTACAAGCGAAGCATCACGTTCACACGCTGGTGCACTGCAGCTGCGTTAGGGGATAGGGGTCGGGGTCGGGGGGCCTCAGGATCGGGGTCGGGGTCGGGGCCAATACAACCAACAGCGTCAGGGGGTAAAGGCACATTCCTTAGCTGTGCTACATAATGTGGCAGACCTTTTCAGGCTTGTTTAAAAGGTTGCCGCCTGAGGAAGACAGCGCCCTCTGCCCTTCAGTAGCCCTATAGTGCGCTCCACAACATGCTTGCCAATGGCACACACCGTAGTTTCTCTCCTCTGCACTTTGTGGGTTGGAGAAAGGGGTGAGCAGACACTGCTTGAGGGGAAATCCACTGTGACCTGCAAGGTTAGTGAATAGGTTAGGCACTAGAGTAGAGAAAAATTGCAATTGATTAAGAATTTCTACATTACTCATCCGTACCTAGAAGCCAGCCATCACGCATAGCTCTGGCCTCAAGTCTGCACCCAACACTGCTGTCTCTACAGATGAATGAGACATGGGTCGACCCCTGAGCCACTACATTAGTGCATACCATGTCAGCATCACATGTGATTTGAACATTAATGAAGTGATACTGCTTTAGATCAATTCCGTTTGAAAAGTGCCAGTTGCCAGAAGTTGCCAGATATCCAAGGGTGGGACAAGCACAGTTTAATTTCTGAGGGTAGTTTCTATAAAACTGGGCCCACTACAGTACAGAGATCCAAGAGTACAGCTCTTGGTAATAGGAACCAGGTCATAAGCTACTCATAATTGGCCTGTAAATCTTGCTGGTCTCTGAATTCTTCCATTCGCCAAATCTTCCAACAGTGCCAAAGCAGCCATTGTACGTCATTACGCATTGTAGTTGCCTGCCTATTTATACTCATCCATGAATATGATGACAATATATGAAACTGCACTCGTATCTGCCTGAATAAGGCTCTGAAATCGACATCAGTTTAAATGTAATAGGTGAGTTACCAAATTAATGCTTGAAAGAGAACTTTAGGATATGACCATAACCCCAGTTCTCTGATTGCATGAGCGAGATATCTCACCAGGCCATCCTTCTTGTGTAGAGCGAGGAGAAGTTGCTAACCCTGAATGGTGTTCTGCCAGACATTGGGGAATGGCCCCTCCCAGACGACAGACGTGCCCAGCCAATCATGTCAAAGGTGAGAAAGAACTCCAATGAATATGTCCTTGTGGTGATAACCATTACAGGCATGGACGACGGAACTCTAGTTTTGAACATCAAACGTGTAAAAAAAAAAAAATGTATCCATCGTTAGACACATATTAGCATTTTGTTCATATACAGTAGTAGCACTTCATCCTGGACTAATACAATTATTGGACAGGCTTCCAAGGTAATCTATTGGCTAGTCAGTAGGCAACGTGCTGATTGGCTAGTCAGTAAATAACATGCTGATTGGCTAGTTAGCTCAGGAGTAAAAACAGTGACAAAATTTAAACTTGAGTGGTGTAAGCTTGTAACTTCATTGTACAAAGGTTGGATATTTGTGTGTCCGTCGGTTTTTCACGTATGCACAAAATATAAAATTATTGCACATCATCTCAAAATCTTTCGCTTTAATTTGATCTCATAGAATGAATCCTTGGTATTAACAAACACACCTGAACGAGTGCTCAAACGTAGGGGTCACTCCACAGAATGCACATCGAAACCCTTATAAGAACATGGGCAATATTTAAAATCTCAACTCCTGTGTGTTGTATTCCCTCGATATAGGCCTAGTCTGTATAGTGAAAAGAGGCTAGGACGAAAGATTTTGCAAGAAAACAAAAGGAGACCAAAATAAGCAGAATATTGTGAGAGAACAACAACAACATATTCTTACATTTTGACACGAAAATTAGGGCACATTAAGCACAACCCCTCTGACTATATCTGACTCTATACTAAAGCACTTCCTGACCATTTTGTCTTTTAACCATACTAAAAACGTAGGTAATTGTGCAAATGGTTGATAAAGCAGGATATCTCAGAGCCTGGTTTACAATGTTTGCCCATCTTGAGCTATCTCAGAGTCTGTTTTTAAAATGTGCAGGGTTTTCCCTTTTCTTGGACAAGCATTTACTTGTTGAAGTTGTCTCATAGCATAAACTAGCAAGGCCAAGTTTAGCCTTGAAACAGAATAGGTTAACCCAGCAAAGGACAGCTAAGTCCATTTGCCAGCTAATGCTGGTGCCCTATTTTATTAGCAGGGTTAACAAATGTCACACATTCCATTGTAACCCAAGCTTTTAGCAGACTACTACGATGTCTTTTCACACAATTACATACATCAAACAATTTTTTTGCAGAAGCTAGAGGTCTGAATAAATAGTTTATACATTGGGTAAGGTGATAGATGTAGTCTTTATTAAATACATTTAAATAATCTAAGAACACACAGGCTTGTTTACGTCCACACAACTTTCACATTGACAGCCCACACAGTACTGTACACACTCACTCATTCACACACACACACAAACACACACACACCCAGACAAACACACACTTGCACAAGCTCACTCAGCCACATAATACAAATCTCCAGTCTGTGCAATTGCTCACATTCTAGTACATGAGCAGAATTTTCCAGAATCACACAAGTAAAATACACTTACACTTACACAGTACATTATGATCCTCATTGGCTGGCTGTATAACACATTGTAATGTAATATCTGTGTAAGTATCATTCACCAGTAGGGGATTATGCGCTTAAGACTTATGGTTTAGTTACCATTGCCCCTTTGATGATGACAGTTGTTATGACAACAAACCAGTGTCTACAGATAAGGTTCATATACAACTCCAGATTGACCTCTGCCACATGCCAGTGAGACAGCTATAAAAAGTCAGTTAACACCATTGGAGAAACTGTTCCCTCATATTTGAGACCATGTCTTTTAAGATAATATTTGTATTTACATGTTTATTTGTGTATTTATTTGTTTTTTATAACACTGCAGCGATGACATTTCCAATAGCAAATCTTGTAAACACTACAATTCAAAATAACTCAGAGTTCTATTCTCTATTTTTTCCTCAAATTCAGATAACATCTAAAGTACAAATGGTAGACAAATATAAATATTTTATGTTGTAACTTTTGTGTTTGAGTTTTAATATGTGATGACGAGCTATAGAGCCTGTTAAGTGTTTTAACAGTAATATGGAACATTTTGAAACATATTTTTCCATAGCCACCCCTGTTTGATGTGCGTACCATGACAAGTCTCAGTCAGTCATAGTGTAAGTAGCATACATCAGAGTCCATCCTTTGCTTCTCTTCTGCTTTCTTTTTTCATATCTGAGACAGAACATACAAGTCTGTGTCCGCCCAAAGTGACTGCTTTTCAATCTCTATCTCCTTCCTCCTATCGCTTTGTCATCCCTCATACCTGTGTAACCAGTGGCTCCCGCAGGTACACGTTGCCTCCCCTGAGGTCTTCACCCTGCCCCGCGCAAAGTCCCGCCAGTAGTGTGCCGTTAAGAGGGCCGCAGATGCCCCTGCCACCGCTGCCACCTCCGCCCCCTTGCAGGGGCGTGTAGTCACCCTCTCCTTCCATACCTTCCCTGTCCTCGTACTCCTCCTCTCCTTCAGCGTCCTCATCCTCCCAGAGCGAGGTCTTGACGTGGGTGAACTCGGAGCTATCCACGCACTCCGTCTCGCGGTGGTAGAAGTAGCTGAAGTTAGAGACAATGACGGGCACGGGCAGAGAGATGGTAAGCACTCCGGCGATGGCACACATGGAGCCCACCAGCTTGCCACCCACCGTAATCGGGTACATGTCGCCGTAGCCCACCGTCGTCATGGAGACCACGGCCCACCAGAAGGCTTCGGGGATGCTGGTGAATGACGTGTCAGGGTAGTCCACCTCGGCAAAGTAGACCGCGCTGGAGAAGAGGATGACACCGATGAAGAGGAAGAAGATCAGCAGTGCCAGCTCGCGCAGGCTGGCCTTCAGCGTCTGACCGAGGATCTGCAGGCCCTTGGAGTGGCGGGAGAGCTTGAAGATCCGGAAGACCCTCACCAGACGGATGACACGGATGATGGCGAGTGACACGGAGGGTGGGGGGCCCCCCTTGCTGGCCAGCTCAGTGCCCAACGTGACGAAGTAGGGAATGATGGCGAAGAAGTCGATGACGTTCATCACGTCCTTCAAGAAGCTCGTCTTGTTAGGCGAGCACATGAAGCGCATGCCGAGCTCAAAGGAGAACCAGCAGATGCACAGTGTCTCCACCACGAAGAAGGGGTCGTCGAAGGGCGTTGTGTCTGGAGGCACCAAAATGGTGACATTGGGGATGTGAGGGTGAGGTACCGATTTGAATTGCTGGAGAAAGAGAAGAAAAAATGAAAGAGAGGAGGAAGAGAAGGGGACTAAGTGAGGACAGGAGATTTCTTTTTTTTTTACGTCATAACACCTATTCATATAACACAATTCGTCTTAAAGCCTGAGGTAGTGAATGACTTGACTAATTGGTGAGTTTACAATTTTTAGAAGGAAAGAAATAGGTGCAATTACTGAAAAGCTGAAACAGAACAGAGAAAGTAAAGAGTGTGGAAAGGTTCTGGAAGAATGAAAGTGAAAGTGAAAATAAAAGAGTGGACTGAGTAAAAAGACTGAAAGACTACTATCACTGAGCATGTGCTGTAAACACATCACTCATCACTGTATAGTATATCTAGCTTTCCATCTCTCTCTTGCTCTTTCTTTTTTGGCACTCCCTCTCCTTCTATCTATATCTGTCTGTCTGTCTGTCTGTCTGTCTGTCTTTGCCTTGCTAACTTATCTCTTCACTGCATTTTGATATGAACGTGCTCTATTTTTACACTCTTGGAAGAAAAACACCACAGGCTTGGCGTATGTTTGTGGAACAGCACGTGCCTTCGAGCTACTGGAATTTAACACTTCACTTATACCGTAAGCCAGGGTTGAGCACCTCTCAGCAGTGGAGACTTAAAGTAAATCTGGCAATGATGCAAAGTAAGGGAGAAAAAATGGAAAACTGCACTCTGCTTGTTTTTTTCTTCATCTTTTTGTGAAAGTATTCATTTTCGCTCTCCCACAAATGATGCTCGGATAAGAAGGTTTTTGCTGGTTCTCAAAAAAAGCTCTAGTGTGAAAGCTTTCAACAGCAGCAGGTGACAGAAGCTTTTTCCTAAAGGATTTTATCACCCACTTTTAGGTCAGGCGGCTCTGTCGCGTTGGTGAGGTTCACAAACTGACCTGCAGCTCTAGGGGCAATTCGTACTCTTTGTCACCCCATAAAAGCTGGCTCTGTTCAATAACAAGCCATGTGTAGGTCAGCATGTGTAGGTTGACTCGATGTTGGTGTGTGGGTTTTTGTATAATTCATGAAATTTCTCACCTCTGTTTTTTTTGTACACATAGACATAGACAAATATGTCAAGTGGGTGAATTTGTGTAAGGATACAGTCTGTAGTGTGTGTAAATATGACCTTGTGTATATTTTCACTTTACATAAGTGTATATTCTGTGTGAATAGCCACCGTCTTTGTACTGGAACATGTCATGTGAGGCCTATGTTCTTTGGTGTCATGCGTTTGTACTCACAAATATTACATACACCTTGTCAGACTGAATGCTGAGAGGTTAATATCATTTTGTGCGAGTCATCAAATAGGTGCTCTCAAAGACTCTTTCCATGCCTCTTTCAGCCCATGAGTCAGTGGGTTTATTAATACAGGCTGCCGTTTATGTGTTGATGTGCTACTAGGGTTGTCCTTCCTCTATATATAGTCTGCCTTAGATCTCCAAGGTGTAACTTAAGATCGTGCCCCTGCTTCATACCTCATGCCTATCCCCGCTCTCTCTCTCTCTCTCTCTCTCTCCCCCTCTGAGACACACACCCAGTCAGTCATACTCCCATATCATCTCCCTCCGTCCCAACTGCTGCTCTCTCCAAGCAAGCCACTGGTATTAGCAGTGCAGTTGGGCCGAGATTAAGAAACAGATTTAACATAGCAGAAAACTACCCGCCTCCCTGTCATGCGCCCCTCTCTCTCCCTCCTCAGTTCCACGTGCTCACACCACACCCTACCCTCTCTGACTATCATCTCCTTGTCCTCTCGCTTTTTCCAACTGTTTCTCTTACTTCATTCTGGCTCCATTTTTCCCCAGTGTTTTTCTTTCCTTGCCGCCAAGCATTCCACCTTCTCACCCTCCTCTCCTTTCCCAGCCATTCCTTCCCTCAATCTACGCGTATCGAATTTAACGACATGGCTAAAATAATCTCGCATCAACCATGCTGTCTCTCACTTTCCTTCTAACCTTCTCCATCTGTGTCTCTTTCTGTCGTTATTCCCTTCTCTCTCTCCAGGTTCCCAGCAGAACACGCACTTTGACCCTAGGCCTGCCCCCCTAACCTCTCTGTTTGTCTGTCCTCACCATGTGACGCGACCTGATTGGCCCCCTCTGGCCCACAGTTAGGGTGGAGAGGTATGTACATGTGTCTATGAGAGTTACTGTGTGTGTCTGTGTGTGTGTGTACTGTATGTGTGTGTGTGGTGTGTATCCATGTGTTGTGTGTGTGTATGTTTGTGTCTTTGTGTGCGTTCAGTATGGCCCCTTAATGGTGTTTGTTCGTTCACATAGTGTTAATGTCTCACATCTGGCATTGACATAAACCAACTGTCACCAGCTGGTGGTCACTCCATAAGTGATTCTCACTGCTGCCTCAGGAAACGTATTCACCTAACCTTTTTCACTCTTAGGCACCTTTCCCCAGTCATTGTCCACCTCCTTCATCATTCAGTTCCAGTCTGATTCCTGTGACGTCTTACTCACCTGGCCTAACCTATATCCTCATGATTGCTCTTTTACCCCTGGGTGAACTATACACCCTTTAAGCTCGATTCTCAGCACCTTTACAAAACTTCATTTGTGTTTCTCTCTTCCTCTGTCGTCCATGCATTCCCCCCCCCCCCCCCCCCCCCCGGGGCCTCACCTCTCGAGCCTCCTTCTCCGCCCTGAAGTCGGGCAGTGTCTCCAAGCAGAAGATGAGGATGGACAGCACGATAACCATGACGCTGATGATGGCGATGATGCGTGCGCTGCCGGACGACTCCGGGTGCTCAAACAGCATCCACAGCTTTCGTTGAAGCTCATTTTCAGGCAGTGGGTTTGGCACCTCCTTGGGGAAGCCCTCGTCCTCCTTGAAGCGTGCCACGATGTCCTCGCCCAGCTCGTAGAAGCGCAGCTCCTCCATGAAGACATCCAGTGGCACGTTGGCAGGCCTGCGTAGGCGCCCGCCCGACTGGTAGAAATAGAGGATGGCGTCGAAGCAGACGCGGCTGCGGTCCAGGAAGAGTTCGTTGCGCAGCGGGTCGAAGTAGCGAAGGCGTCGGCGTGGGTCGCCCAGCAGCGAGTCGGGGAATTGCGCCAGAGTGCGCAGCTGCGTCTCATAGCGCATGCCCGACACGTTGATCGCCAGGCGCTCCGTCAGCGCACAGCCGCCACGCCACGAGCCTGAGCGTTTGCTATCACGCTTACCCTCCTTCTCTGAGAGACCCAGTTGCTCCTCCTCGCCCTTCTCTGCCTTGTTGCGTTGCTCCTTGCTTTGCTTGTCGCTCTCCTCCATGCTGATGAATAGCTTTTTGCCGTCCTCTGCCCCTTCTTCCTCAGCATCTTGGTTGTGATTGTCCATTGTCCAAGTAGTGACTCGCTATGCTGGTCTCAGTCTGAAAGAGTTTGGAAGAGTGAGGGTGAGTTCTAAGGACTGAGAAATGTCAAAGTCAAAAGTCAAAAGCACTTAAGTAGAGACTTTAATCTCTGTCCAAGTCTGTCAAATAAAAGTGTAAAGTGTATTAAATGCCGTTTAGATTAGTGGATATATCACTATCAAAGCCAAGGTCAACGGCAGTAGCAATAAACCATTGAAACACAGTGTCTCTGATCATAAACAAAATGTACAGTACTGAGACAAAAATATAGAACAATGAGTTAGCACAAGTGATTATACTTGAATCATATTGTTACATAATATCTGAATCTAAAATGTCGTAACTTCAGCATGCTTGAATGAAAATGGTTACTTTACAGAGAAATGTTAAAATTTTAAATAATCTCAAATGCAGTCCCCTTAACCTCTTCTGTAAGGACTAATGACAGGCTATAACTCAAAACTGCTGACTCCATATTACACTGGTTACAAATTATAATGTACAAATAATTAACTTATTTATATCCACTATTATATCATCATAAAAAATATATATTTAAAGTAACAATCACCCCTACAATCTACCATGCCAAGTTAAACTAGTCATGCGAGTTAATAATATTAGTAGTAATAATATTAGAGCAAGCTTACACCAGCACAGGAGCGTAAGAGTAGTAAAGAGGCAAGTGCATGTGTGTGAGTGTGTGTGTGTGCCTGCGTGTTTGCCTGCGTGTGTATGTGAGTGTGTGTATGTGCATGTGTGTGGGCCCGCGTGGGATCTTGCTTGCGTATGTGTGTGTGTGTGTGTGTGTGTGTGTGTGTGTGAGAGAGAGAGTATGTCTGGTTGGCTGTGTGTGTATGTCTGTGTGTGTGTATGTGTGACTGCGACTGGCTCTGTGAGTGTGTATGTTACAGGTTATTTTCTCCAACTCACCCTTGGCAGATTCAGACTGATCACAGCCGGGCCAGTTGCTATGTCTTGATTCCCTCCACAACACCATGTGGCATCTGGATTCTCCTTACGCTGTCTGTGGTTGGAGTTAGTCAATCTGTCACTCTGCGTGTCACTTTCTCTGTCTTTCCTTTAGTGCCCATGAGGGGGCCTTCTGCTCCTCCTCCACCTCCTTCTCTCTCTCTCTCTCCAACCCTTTCTCACTATCTCTCTCTTTTTCTCCCTCTCTTTCTCATGCGCTCTCTCTTTCTCTCTTCCTCTCCTACTCTCTCTTGAGAATACTGGGGTGTGTTGATCTTACAACTTGGGGCTCTCTCTCCCCACCTGTGGTGCAGCTAGGATAGTTAAACTTGTTTGTGGGTCACTATCTTCAATCTCTCATCTCTCCTCACTCTCACTCTCACGCTCACACAGTCCTCTGGGGAATGCTGTCATGTCGAAATTCAATACTGACCCCTTCAGCACCCCCCCAAACCTACTCACAACCCCCCCACTCAGATGTCACTGCCTCTGCTCACAAGACCAACAGACATGCATACACACACTTACACCCACACACACATTGTTTAAATAATATATAGATTTGTGTTGTTTGTTTTTCAATGTTTCATTAAACTTTGGCAGGCGTACATCTTGAAGGTGTGAAACACATGGAAAAAATGAATTTGTTTTAAAATGAATTTAATATTATTACTTTACCATTGTTTTAAATATAAATTAAACAAAGGACATTTTCAGAAGGCTGTTTTTGCTAGATACATATTTTATATAAAAAAAATCAACAAAACTCTTGAGAGTAGGCTCAATTTTTATCTTTTTTATATGGTATTTGGTTAGTCTGATGGTAATCTGTTTCATTTGGAGTTTATGTCTGTTTATTTTCATGTAGGCCTATACTAGCATTACGAACTGAAACAAAAAAAACCTGAGAACATCCTAATGCAACTTAAAATTAACATGTAGCCTGGCCTATGGTGCACAAATTAGTTGATAATGAAGTATGATTTCATGAAATGCACGAACGGAAACCTATCGTCAAAACTGAGGTTAGCATACACTCCAGAATGGTGAATATCCGTCTTCGTTCGTTTAAAACTACATAACACATGGACCATGTTTTCATATGCAATTTACACAACTACATTCCCCACAACACCCTGTGCGGTTTCTGGCCAATCTCATGACTATAGGGAACTTCGAGCCCATGCTGTACTACACAAGTAGCAAAATCAGGTGATTCAATCATGAAACCTAGTTTTGTTATCCTAGAACGTCGAACGGTACTATCGCTATAACGCCACGGGGGAAAGGTAGTCAGGAAGAACTGAAGAGCGTATATTTTAAGCCTGGTAAGACCGCACTTGTCACAGGCTACCGAAAGTGATTTCAGGGGACGATAAAGTTGATAAAGTGCGAGGATGGCCACTGCTCTGCGTTATTGTAACAAAGTTGCCATCGTTACAGGAGGCTCGAGAGGGATTGGAAGAGGGATTGTTAAAGTTTTCGGTAAGACTGCTTTTCATAGGCTGTGTTTACGTCAAAGAGCTCTGAGCAGTGCCAAAACTGACTGTAATTGCGACCCTTACTGTACTTGCCTCTTCAGTTCAAAACGGGGCCAAGGTTGTTTTCTGTGCCAAAGAGGGTAAGTATCATTCTACACAAATTACCTTAAGCCAATTATCTGTAAAACATGAACTAGGTGATTTCCAGATTAAATAAGTCCTACCATGTTTTGTAGGACTCGTGCCAAAAACTAAGTGACAGTCCAAAATAAAATATGTAGGCTAAGTTAAACTGAGCTATACATTAATACATAATGCCACCTGTCTATATTAAGCTCGTCCTGATAATCAAAAATGAAGATGACCATGCCATCTCTACAGGAGATGGAGGGGAGGCCCTGGAGGCAGAATTAAACAAGAAGGGGCCTGGAACTTGTCTCTTCGTTTCCTGTGATATGACCAAGGAGGATGACATTAAGGTTCTATAGCTCATCAAATGTTTCTCATTACAGTGTATAAGAGTGTTCAAATTCAAGCAAACAAGTTAACTGGACTCTTTGTAAGCATGCCATGCCGTTATGTGTGTGGAATAGTTAAACTTTTGGTTAAGAGTATGTGAAGTGCTCACTGTAAATGTTTAGTTGGTTGTAAAATATTACTTCTTCTGTGTTTAGTTTTCTGCTTCTTTCGCCTAATGAATCACCTTGACATGTTATGCATGAGTAGTTATACAGTATTCACAATATTACTTGCGACAGGTAGGTTGCAGAAACCTATCTCTGCAGCATAAAAAAAAACTACTTTTGTTCAAGGACACATGCCTAGTCGCCTGACAGTCAGTGGTTTTGATGGCAGTCATATGCAACATGCCGTGCCTTTGGTCAGATGACTTAAGGGGATTCTTTCAGGTCCCATGCACTGAGACTTACCTGACCCTCTATGGTTTCGTTAAGTACAGTTTTGACATTTGTAAGTGTAACAAATAGGGTTTTGGATAGGCTGTTAGGTCTTTGTTTGTCCTTGTGAATATACTGCCATGTTTTATTTGTTACTAAAGTCCTCACGTGACTCTCTTCCCTTCCAGCGGTTAATCGCAGAAACTGTTGAGCACTTTGGACAGATAGACTGTTTGGTGAACAACGCAGGATGCCGTGAGTGTCTTCCTGTTTGTCACTACCTCCATCTAGTGTTTAACTTGGAGAACTGATTACAGGGCACACAGCCAACAGGGTACATCCTCTTATGACTAGTTTACACATCAAACAATGCCCCATCCATCACGTTATTGATTCTTCCTTTATTGACGTTGTTGTACTTAAGGCATTATGCCTGTCAAGGTCAGGGTTTATTAGTTCCCAGATGAAGGGGTAGGGTAGGTGTTTTACAGTTTCCATCTGAAATACATGAGGGTTACGGTAACGTTAGTTCCTATATTAAGGCTTCGTTGTCTGTGTTGGCTCAATGCTCTCAAGGCTGAATAACTAACTCAAACAGACAATACTAGGTTATAGTGGATGTAACTTCCTAGCATCCTACTTTTGCTCACTGTCACATACCATCTCTTCTAATTTCTTGCCTTCTCTTGCTCTCATCTGCCTCTTCCCTAGACCCTCCACACAAGCCCACAGAGGACACCACAGCAGACGAGTTCAGAGATCTTCTCAACTTGAATCTCATTGGCTACTTCCTGGCTTCCAAGGTAAACTATCAATCCATTTTCTAGGTCATGTTGACTTTATGTTGATTTTACTCTGGCAAAACAATTATACATGGAGCAGGAAAAACGGTTGTTCTTCTTGGAAGATGCCGAAGTATTTCACAGATTTGATACAGAAAAACTATGCTGGTAGTGCTAGTTTTTGGGAGGTGAAAGCTTGATTGCTTGTTGGCTGAGAATGTCAGTCAGCTGTGTCTGAAAGCCAGTCTGAATATAATATGGACAGCTGCGTTTTTTTATTTGTGTATGTTTCACAATTTCTGTAATTAGGCCTACATAATTAGGCCTACATAATAATTTCATAAAGCATTAATCATTAAACTTTATCTGAGTTGTCATCCTGTAAGGTTCTAGTTACCCCCTTCCTCTGGGGGAAAAAACATTGTTTAGAAGACATAAAGTTGACTTCCTTTATGTACGTAGTAGCCTATAGATATGCAAAGGAGAACACCTCAGTAAGTATTCCCCAGTATTGCGTCACATTTTCATCTGAGGCCTTGAAGCGCTTGAGTGAAACCTGAAAAAGGGTCAAGTCTGGGCTTGTGTCCATGGTATTTGACGGTAATTGTAGCACTTTACTCTGCAGTATGCCCTTCCATTCCTGCGACAAGTGCAAGGCAACATCATAAACGTGTCAAGCCTGGTGGCCTCCATTGGCCAGAAGCATGCTGCACCGTATGTAGCCACCAAGGTGAGTTCATTTTGGTGTACAGTAAAGGTTGCTACCAGAAGTGCATGATTTAGCTTTGGGATTGTGGGGCCTGACTTATCTTATCCACCAGGGGGCGGTCATAGCCATGACCAAAGCCATGGCTGTTGATGAGAGTCGCTATCATGTTCGAGTCAATTGGTAAATATAATATCCCGTCTGTTAGACTATCCTTTGCCCAGGCCCCTTTTGTTTGTGTCTCTTTGTGTCTTTTTTAAATGATCACACAACAGCACACACACACACACACACACATACACAACTTGTGAAGATATTAACAAAATGTTGATGCATTTTTTTAAAGTTTGTTTGTTTTGTTTTTCAACATAAGTAGTCTTGAAACAGCACCATTGGTTTATCTCTCTCTCTCTCTCTCCTGCTCTCAGGAACCCCATAACCTCTTCCTATTTCCCCTAAGTCTTTGTCGACATCTGGTTATTCGTTCTGTAGTATTCCCCCTGGTAACGTGATGACTCCTATGTGGGAGGAGCTTGCTGCCCAGACAGAGGATGCTGCTCGTACAATTAAAGAAGGAGAGCATGCACAGGTAGGTGCACTTATCATTATTTTGGAGGACATAATCCTTGTCCCTGAAAAACAGAAAACAATTCACATTAGCCTAGTTAAAATGTAATTGTTAACTAATGATCCACAATCATTCTGTGTTGCCAGAGGTGCATTTTCCTCAGATAGGAAATCAGGAAATCAGAAATCAAATAGGACTCATAGAAATTACTGGCTTCACCGTTGTCACTTTGACCTTGTTCTAATAGCTCACTTTATTATCGAGAGAGAGACCCCCTGTTTCTATGGAATGCTGGGCTTACTAATTTTTACTGTCCCTTCTAATCACCAACAGCTCCTCGGTCGGATGGGGACAGAGGCGGAGAGTGGACTGGCTGCTCTGTTCTTGGCTGCAGATGCCACTTTCTGCACAGGGATCGACTTGCTTCTCAGTGGGGGGGCTGAGCTTAACTATGGCTTCAAGAGTCAGGTGCAACAACCATAAGGGTCTATATACAGCCCACACATAAGGCATGCAGTCTCTGCTTCACTCCACAGTTTATACATTGCTTTACTTACACGTTTACTGTTACAGACTCAATTACTTTGTTTACATTTAATGAAGAGACTAGTCATGTAAATAATGGCAAAGCCAATATGATTGCTTAAAAGCACCATGTGATTAACATGACACAATTCCACTGTGATTTCATTCTTTTCAGGATGCATAGGGAAAAATTGTACCTGCTGGCCATTACAGCTTATTGCACCTTCACCAGCATATTCTTAATATATAACCTGTATGCCCTGTAGTGTTGTTCTCCATTCCTTTAAATCCTGTGTTTTAATAGTTATTAGTTATTATTAGTTTAATAATATAATACTGCACTATAAACAATACACCAGAAGTTGTGGCTTTAATGCAGACACATATACATTTTATCAATGAAAAAAGGCATATGTCTGCTGTGTTCCCTGGATATTTATTTTATCATGTGTATTTTAACGTGCTTATAACAAAGCAGCAATCAAGCTTTCACTTGTGCATCACTGAGACCTTTTATCATACATAAATACCACTGCACACAGTTTTTACAAAACAATAAATATATTCATAGATTTCTGTGATGGATTCTACCTCTGACTAGTTTAAGACATTTAAAGAGTACGTTTTTATCCTCTACTGAACACCAACAGGCCTGACAGATGAGAGTTATTTTATCCAGATGCTAGTGTGAATCCCCTTAAAGGTCCTAGGTACAAATCAGAGTAGTTTTATCCAGATGCTAGTGTTGCCCTCAAAGGTACTAGGTACAAATGTAGCCCTGTGGAGGCCAGGCCTGAGTGGAACATATTCGTGTGGTTGAAATTCCTTTATGGTAAGTATGTGTTCCTCCTGAGTATCAACCACAAGCACCTTGGTGTTTTTGGTCTTGGACCTCGCTCAATATTTAGGTTGCCTTTGGCCCTGAGCATCCCCAACATTTAATTCCCCATATATTCCACTAGCCTTTAAAAGTTATCGTGTGTACTAGTACCCCAGATTAATTCAGTACGCTTGGTGTTGATATTCAGACTGGTGTGCAATAAGGTAGGCTACCAGTAAGTGGCATAAACACATGTGTTAGGTTAAGTATTCTGAATCTGATTTGACACCACAACGTAATATAGACCATATTCAATTTAATACAAAATGTGCGTCGGTTCAATATGTGTCATGCTTCTACCAATGTATAATAGACTACAGATATTGTGATATGATAATGTTGGACGAAAACCAGTCATCCTGGTGATGATTTATTTTTTAAGCATTTTATGTTCCCTTGCAATACTTTTGCATTACTGTAAGAATCCCGCAATATGTTTGTGTACCCTCACAATACTTTTGTGTTGAGTTTTCAGAGGAAATGCAAACTATTGCGTGGAAACCCAAAGCTATTGCGAAGGAAGGCAAAAAGCAGCGCCAGAAAATAAATCACTTCCATGATCTTTAGGCCCGTTTCTCACTGGCTGCGTCACCACCTCTTTCCACGGATTTTCACAAGATGCATGCTCTGACTTGTTAACATTGGCGTTGAAATGACAACCAACAGGGGCTCCGTGCTATACAATCAGAAAGAAAGTAGATTCACTTCTTCAGAGGTGCTATTGAGAGCATCCTGACCAGCAACGTCTCTGTCTGGCACGGCAGCTGTCTAGCTGCAGACAAGAAGGCACTGCAGAGGGTGGTGAGGACAGCAGAAAAGATCATCAGGTCATCCCTACCAGCCATTCAGGAACTGTACACTTCACACTGTTCCAAGCGGGCAATGAACATCATCAAAGACACAACTCATCCAGCACACAGTCTGTTCTCCCTTCTACCATCAGTGAAGCGGTACCGCAACCTGCGGGCCCGCACAAGCAGACTGAGTAACAGCTTCTTTCCACAAGCCATCAGACTCATCAACACACTGAAGAAAATCACATGAACATTCCATAGTCACTTCACCATGCCACTGGCACTTTACTTTACTGTTGCACCTTGTGACCACTGATTGTACTTCTGCTGCTATGTGTGTGTGTGTGTGTGTGTGTGTGTGTGTGTGTGTGTGTGTGTGTGTGTGTGTGTGTGTGTGTGTGTGAGTGAGAGTGTGTGTGAGAGAGAGATTATTGTCAATGTCTTATTTAAATGTTTGTGTGTGTGTGTGTGAGAGAGATTTTGTCAATGTCTTATTTAAATGTTTTAAACTGCACATTGGAGACTGGTCAAACGCAATTTGAAACTTCTGTGCTAACCCTGTTACATAGATTTTTGACAATAAAGTACACTTGACTTGACTTGACTTGACTTGAAATAGGCTGCTATATTGTTCAGAGGGACTTATAAAGAAGAGGCAATTATTTAGGTTTCGGTTTTTTTATTCACTCAACCAATCAAAAAATCATAAAGCAACAACTCCCCACCTCTCATCCAATAGAGGCGATGTGTATTCCATTTTGATGAACTTGTTTAACCTCCGTTTAGTTTGTTTGGGCTGAATCCAGACCCTCGGCCCATCCAATCACATGTTGGACAATAGTCACGCCTACCATAAGGCTTTCTTTTTAACCCGTTGTGGCCTGTTTCATAATCAGTAAATGTTGCTTTTGTTGCAATCAAGAAATACACTGTAGTAAAGTAATGAGTTAATGTAAAACATAATATTATATCATGTTTACGAGGATGTCCATTATGTCGAATACTTAGTATACCAAATTCGAACGTTGCTAATAAACCCTGAATGCCCACTATAATATCCTTGTAGAGGTCGCACTTCGATTATCAAACGTACATTAAATACAGACTTGGGAACGGGGACATGAAGGATGCATGGACATTTTTGTTAAATGTAAATAAATTAAGCTAACAGAGGATAAACAGGATAAATCTATCCTCTCCCCTAGTGTTTACAAAAACAGCGGAATGTCGTCACTCTCTCCATCCAATCCGGAACGTGAAGTGTGTCATGTAATAGAATTTGCTTCCACTCGGACAATTTTCCATTCATTACATAGCGGCAATGGCAGCATTGAGGAAGGTGAGTCCAAAGATCACTATTTATCTCTCTGTTATCACCGGCTTTGTCAATAATTCACAGAGTAGATGCATTTGCTGACATCAGGGAAAATGACCTGTAAATATTAGCTATTGAAACTGCTTTTGTAAGTGTTTCCGCTTCCTAGTTAACATTAGCCAGTCAACGTTAGCTGAACAAGCCAAGTTGGTCTGCTTTTACACTGGCTGTAAACTTGGCAATACGTTAAACAGTGGGCGAGTATAGCGCATTGTTATACATTTTGGTACGGCTATGCATATGTAATAAGAGCAGTAGATATACTTTACAAATACAAAGTAAATTAGGGTTGTTAATTTTGTATACACTTTTACATTTGCATTACAATATTTCGTCCGGGGGCTTGTCTGCACCACTGTTTCCCTGAGAAACGTTCTGCAACGTGGTGGGTTTTAGAGCCAAAACTGACTTGAAGGAAATGACTTTGGTTAAGGTCGGAAGAGTGGTATATGCATTGCTAACCTACAGTCAAGGCGAAAATGATTTACTGCAACGAGCTCAGTTGGATCAATTATTTGTAACGTGGTAATATTTGGAAATCAAAAATGTGGCCAGATCACTTTGGCATAGAAAAGAGGCACACTTGCCAAGTGGATGTGGCCAACGTCTCGAAACTAGTTTGCAGTTAGCATTTGCTATTTAAAGCACCCCAACATGAGCTCTCAGCTGTCCGACAGACATTCTGACAAAGCGCAGGTACTCTCACGCTCCTCTTGCAGTGGGTTTCTGTCCGTGTAGTTATTAATAATGTAGACTTTCACCTTGGTCATCAGAATACGTAGCTTCCAACCAAGTGTCTCGGCTTTTAACCCGATCTTGTATTTTGTTATAACGCTTGGAGGCATTGTTCATAGGAATAGAATATTCATTTTCTATTATCTTTATTCTAATATGTTTGCGTTGTTGCCTAGGCACTCCATGGACGCTTCATTCAGCCCCTCCCCTTCTGCCTGGGGTCATTGCGGTTTGCCAGCTCCTCTTTCAAGGCAAGTTATTTTCCATTGACTTGAAAGCAACCTCATTTCAAACCGTTTTGTGTCAGACCTTGATGGGACCGACTGCTTTCCTGCACGCCCCCCTTATATAGTCTTAATTGGATGTCTGTACCTGAAGCTAATGAGAGCGGAATGTCGCCTTGCAAGTTCCGCCAGACTGGTTTATCACACAGTTATTTGACATTTTGGGTTTCTTTCATGAAGGAAGTTACTTTTGAATGTTTATTTTGTCTTCCTGATTCACCTGTTAATTTCTCTCTCCCCCTGTTATGCTCATGTTGTGCTCTTTTCCTAAATTGTTCTTAAACTTTTTCTTCCTCCCTGGCGCTCTGCTCTCTCCATTTAACAAATTACATTTAATCCACTTAAATTAAATCACTCAACTGGCATGACAAATTGCCCCCCCCCCCCCCCCCCCCTCGAATGTATGTGAAATCCATAATAATCCACAGAAATGTTTTATTTTTTTGGCACTGCTTCCCTCTTCTTTCTTGCTCTCTCCCTTCCTCCCTTTTCGCCCTCTGCCTGGCTGGCCTGCGGTAGGCTGCCGATCTCACCATCGAGAGGAACTCTGCACCGAAGCCCAAGCCCGACCCCTCAAAGCTGCTGTTCGGCAAGCAGTTCTCCGACCACATGCTGACCATCTATTGGTCGGAGCAAGACGGATGGCAGGCCCCACAAATCAAGCCCTTCCAGAACCTCTCCCTCCACCCAGCAGCCTCTGCCCTGCACTACTCTATAGAGGTGAGAATAGGGCAGACCCAGCCCCCAAAACATCCTGGTTCAGTTTTGTAACCGGACATTTCTGAAGCAATATTACTAATACAGGTAATATCTAAAAGGCTCTGTTATCCCGATGTCATTGGCACTCATAGATCACACACTGTGCTTTTCCCCTCAAGGCCTTTTTGACTGAATTTACTAAGAAAAGTGAAGCACGGAAGCTTGGTTTGATGTCTTTGTATGTGCGTCTGTCTGTGTGTCTCACAGCTGTTTGAGGGCATGAAGGCATTCCGTGGAGTGGACAACCACATTCGCCTGTTCAGGCCCATGCTGAACATGGAGCGCATGCATCGCAGTGCTGACAGGTGCTGCCTACCGGTGAGTTCAATCACACACACACAACACACACACACACACACACACACACACACACACACTCACACACACACACACACACACCCTCCCCAGCAGGTTTGTGCTGCAGGAAAGCTGGCTAACACTTTTACACACTCATATTGATACTCAGTTAAATTCTGGCTTTCTGAATCTATGTACCCTTGTTTTTATGTTTTTTTTTTGTTGTAGTTGTTTTAATCTCCTGATGTCTGTCTTGGTGTCTTTTGTAGCTGTTTGAAAAAGCCGAGATGCTAGAATGTATTAGGAAACTGGTGGAGGTGGACCAGGAGTGGGTGCCTCAGTCCGCAGATGCCAGTCTGTACATCAGGCCAACATTCATTGGGATTGAGGTTGGTAATTCAGCCAAGGTGGTTTTGTCTTAGAGCATGTGCACCGCCTCGACACAATGAAACTGCACACACAGGCTCATTGGCACTTTGTAAAAGTATACACTGATTTTGTATTTCTCACCTAACCTGTAGACATAAATTACCGGTGGCAGAGTCTGTCACATAGCCAGTTGTTGTTGGCTCCGTTGTTTTGGATTTTGGACATTTTTCAAACTCGCTGCTCCCTACTGAACTTAATTCAAAACTCTCTCTTAGCCTTCACTGGGTGTGTCACGAGCGAGCCATGCGCTAATCTTCGTCATCATTGGCCCCGTTGGGCCTTACTTCACTACAGGGACCTTCAACCCTGTTTCTCTCTTGGCCGACCCTGCCTTCGTCAGGGCCTGTAGGGGTGGAGTGGGGGCCTACAAGATGGGAGGGTGAGTAAGGAAGCATAAACACACACACACACACATATATGCGCACACACACACACACACACACACACATATATTCACACACATGCATGGACACACACACGGACACACACACACACACACACACACACACATATGCGCACACATAGACGCTAAGAGAGTTAAGAGTCCCATGCTATGACTAAAACCTCTTCTCTTCTAGACACAGTTTGGTTTGTTTCCTGTTTTCATTTGGCAAGCAGTTCTCAGAATGACTTGTTTCACCATTGCAGAGTTGACAATGAACAAAGGGATTAAGGTGTTGCCTTTGCTCCAGGAAATCAATCATTAAAAAATAACCTAAGAACATTGCATTCATTTATCGTTGTACCTACCACACTTCCTTGTAATGTGATGTGTACAGATTGATTCCTCTGCTAAATAAAGCACCTGTGCTGAGTCACTACCACTTGGCACAGCTTGGTTTAGTCTCCTCACATTTCCACAGCTTGGCCTAGACAAATCAAATCAAAACTTTGGCGGAATAGTGCAGAGAATGGTGGCTAGAATAAAGAGGTATGTCTAAAGTACACGTTTTTAGGTTTCCACCATTTCAGCCATTCTTAGGTCTTCTGGCAGAGTGTTTCAGAGGCTGGGAGCATAGAAACTAAAAGCTGCCTCTCCATGTCTCTTTGTACTGGCCTTTGGAACTGTTAAGAGTTCAGTGCCAGAAAACCTCATGCATCTACTGGGTGTGTACCTTGAGAGCATGTCTGACAGATATTAAGATGCATGACTATGGAGTGTATTAAAGATTAGTAAAAAAATCTTGAAATCTATTCTGAAACTAACAGGTAACCAGTGCAGTGATTTTAAGACTAGTGTGATGTGCGTCCTCCGTCTT
The DNA here is from genome assembly GCF_963457725.1 of Sprattus sprattus. Classification (NCBI taxonomy): domain Eukaryota; kingdom Metazoa; phylum Chordata; class Actinopteri; order Clupeiformes; family Clupeidae; genus Sprattus; species Sprattus sprattus. The sequence goes on from NC_137916.1 coordinate 22,144,284, forward strand.
GTTTTGGTGAGGACTCGTGCTGCTGCAGTCTGTATTATTTGTAATTGACTAACGGCTTTTTTTGGTAGACCAGACAAGAGCGAGTTACAGTAGTCTAGCCTGCTCGTGTGAAAGTGCATCAGTCTTTCAGTGTCCGCCTGAGAGAGAAACCCTTTCATTGGCACAGTTAGGCTCAGATGCCTCACACTGCCTCAGTTTGGTTCACTGATTGAAAATGTTCCCCTTGTGCTGAGAAAAGTGCATATAGCACTGCAATGAAATACAGTCATTGCATTTGTCACGGGGAGGACTTAACAAGGCCAGCCCAGTCCTCTTAAGTCAATGAAGCTCTCTGTCTACAGGGAAGGCCGTGGAATGTTTTTACAGTGGAAAGTGTGGGTTGCTTTTCATTCCATCTTGCCAGAAAGATTATGCAAGTCAACAGAGTGATCAAAGAATGCTATAGATTTTTTTTTGGGTCATGGGCTAACGCAGGGGCTCTGAACGGCTGCCTGGTACCTGGATGTGGCCCAAGAGCTCTGTCACTGTTAGTGACAGCTTCTGTGGTGTGAACTGTTAGTTGGCAAATCACACAAGTGGTTGGTCGGTGCACAGTATTGTTTGGCCAGTTTTTTGGTTTCCAAACATCCTGTCTCATATCTCTCTCTCTCTCTCTCTCTCTCTCTCTCTCTCTCTCTCTCTCTCTCTCTCTCTCAATCTTTGGTCTCTCTCTGTCTGTCCGTCATGCTGGTTTTTGGCACATTCTTCCTTCACAAGGGTAAAGCACGCCATCGCTTAAAATTCTGTAGAGGTGTGAGCAATGAAATCTGGATCTATTTACAGAGGATGTGCCCTTATCAAAAGTGCTCTTGGCAAAGCAGTTTTGATATTTTTGTTGGACTGACTGAGTCTTTCTTTCTTTCTTTCTGTCTCTCTTTCTCCCGTCCCTCAGTAACTATGGCCCCACGATAGCGGTCCAGAGCGAGGCACAGAAACAGGGCTGTCAGCAGGTCTTATGGCTGTATGGGGATGACGAGCAGATCACAGAGGTCGGCACCATGAACCTCTTCATCTACCAGACCACGGAGTCAGGAGGTGTGTATGTGTGTGTGTGTGTGTGTACGCATCTATGTATGACTGAGACAAAGATTCGATTCATTCCTGTCACTGTCCCCCCCCCCCCCCGTTGACTAAACTTGGGTGAGCAGTGTGTACATTGAGTTGTAGGTACTTTCAATCTATCAATAGCTATGTGTGGAAATGCTTGAGGCCTAACTGCCTGCTTTGCAAGCCATTTGTGAACAGTTTCTACAATTTGAACGTGTGTGTGTGTTTTCAAAGGAATTATTTCAATAAATATGGTCTCAAAATCACTTAGTCTTAAGTTGCGCAATCATGTATGTACTAGTTTGTGTGGCAGGGATTTAATGAATCATTGAATCACCGTTCTAGATTTGAAATCCGAAGAACAAGAGCTGAGATGTTCATCCTTTGATAGCGCGTGTAGTCGAATACTCATGTCACTGGTTCTCCACAGAGAAGGAGCTGCTTACCCCCCCTCTGGACGGCATCATACTTCCAGGAGTCACCAGGCAGTCTCTGCTGGACCTTGCCCGGCAGTGGGTAAGTCAGGAGGGGTGGGGGCGGCGGAAGAGAAGAGAGAGAGGGAGAGAGAGAGGGAAATGAAAGGATTAAGGAAATAGGCAGGAGGAATTCCGAAAAGCCGGAAATTATTTAAGAGATCAGCTCACCAACAGCCTCAGTGATTTATGGGGGAGGAGGGAGAAGCTTCCAGCCGAAGGCTAGCAAAACAATGATTGTGGTCCAAATGTACACGCAACAGTGTACATTATTTTTTCAAGTCGTATGAATTGATGTCGGTGGGTTCTGTTGTGCCTCTTGTTCTCCTCAGGGAGAGTTTAAAGTGACAGAACGCACCATTACAATGAAAGAGCTCATTGACAGTCTGGAAGCTGGACGGGTTCTGGAGGTGTTTGGTGCTGGCACAGCCTGTGTCGTCTGCCCTGTAGGAAGCCTGCTCTACAAAGGACAGGTGCGTGTGTGTGTGTGTGTGGGATGGGGGGGGGGGGGGGGGGGGGGGGCAAGGTGAAACTGACTTTCACCACACCCTGACAACTGACAAACTAGTTCCTGCCATTTTGTCATTGTAATGTTCTTTTTCAATATGTCCCATAGACTTACCAGATTCCTACAATGCAGAATGGCCCAGACTTGGCAAAGAGATTCTTCAAAGAGCTCAATGACATACAGGTAAGATCAGTGTCTCATCCTCCCTCTATTTTCTGTAAGGTAATAGATTATATCTATGTTTTCCTCAAAGAACTTTAAAAAAATGATGAGTGAAGGTGATTTGATATGAAATGTTTACTATTTTGTATGTCCTTTGTATGTCTCAGTTAGCTTTAATGTTTTCTGCCTTGTCTGACGCCTAATTTTATCCTTCCTCCCTCTCACCGTCATGCACTCAGTATGGACACAAACAGAGCGAGTGGGCGCCACTGGTCGTTTGATTGGCCCCTGCCCGTGCCAGTCATGACCATGACCATTCTTCCATATGCAAAGGCAAAGAATTTGTGCTCCAGTCCGCCTCCCTCTCCACCCACTCATGCACTCTTCCTGACTGGCACATGTGTGACTGAGATGGACAGGTGTTAACTGGTGCTCCCAGGTCACATTGGATGCAGTTTTTTATTACTAGTTTGTTTTGTTTCCATGTATCTTTTTATGTAGACTTTTAAAGGGACTTGGGTACTGATGCGTCTGATTTTAACTGTATCACAGAGCAACCACTAGATGGAAAGTTATGCACTGCAGTGAATGGGCCTCATGGGTCTTGGCTTTAAAATCAGACATCTAGAGAATTTACTGGAATCCCCATACCCCCCCCCCCCCCCCCCCCCACACACACACACACACACACAAACTCAAGCCTTTGTTAAACCATCCACTGTCTTAGCAGCGCACAACTGCCTCCCAAGGCACACGTCCCCCAAGCTAGCAAATAGCACACGATACCAGAGGAAGCTTAGCTAACTTCATGAATGCACAACAGACTGACCCACATTCACATGCTCCTTTTTTCCTCATGCAGATGTTCAGTTTGAAGGACACATGTTCTGTTGTTGTGAAACAATTTCGGGGGGTGGGGGGGGGCAAACAGGTACTATAGGAACAAGATGTTAATGGTCACTCTTTTTAATGTAGCCGTACTGTTGTAATCATTCGGTTTTATGAACTGTACAGAGGTACTCAAATGCTGTCATTGGAATACTGCTATTTTCTACGATGCTGTATGGACATATAGGTTTTTGTTTTTAAATGGGCCAGGCAAACAACTGTTATATCATGCTATATGCACATTCACTCTGGTGGTTCTTTTCTCCTTTCTCTAAGAATCATAGATTATAATTTTTTTGTCTGGGTGAATGAGAGTGTGTCTGTATGTGTGCATGCATAGTTTGTATGTCTATTTCTTTGATGCAAGTTACTACTATGACAACTTGTTGTTGAACCAGCTTGAGATTAAATGGTAGCGGTCAAATCGAACCTGCACGCACAAATGAAGAACTTGTATGTAAGCTGCATAGTAAAAGCCGGAACCAGACCACTTTTAGAAAATGCTATCAGGAACACTACTGCACTAGGTTACGTGTCATGTTATGTGCATTTTTGTGTGTGTGTGTTGACAGTACAGTGCATTTTTTTTAGTATTCTTGTAGGACGATGGCAAAGATTGTCTTGGATTTAACTTATTCTAGTTTGTTGCTAAAGTGTGGAAAACCAGTGTCTTGTACGTGTGGTTTGATATAGTTACCCTACATGTAACAGGCCTTATTTTTCTTATTTTTTTCCCTGTTTGTTTTTCATCCTGTTTGTTTTCATTCCTGTTTTCTTTAGCCTGCCTCTGCTTTTATTGTTTCAAACGACACTGCATCCTTCTCTTACCTTGCCCCTCTAAGTGCCTGATGGAATAGGATGTAGTCAGTAGGGTGCTGTGTTCTTGTGCTCTATACACTTTAGGGAGCGTCAGCATCTCCATTTAGGGATTTGCTGCCAAGTCTTTTATTGGGTGTTTTTACTGTACTTTTTTTTGTTTGTTTGTTTGTTTTATCAAGGTGTTGTTGTTATTCCTACCTTTGTTAACCTATTTTTACAATAAATGTGTCTATCAAGTTAATACTGAATTTATATCTTATACTTGTCCAGGTAGTTTTCCATCTTAACTATGGTGTTCTAGTGGATGACTTAATGTGTCCTGAAAACACAGTAAATACGGTTACTGTGATAGATTGAAATAACTATAAAACCATCACTTCCTATATGAAGCCTTTAATCAGATTGATTACTATTGTCAAATAGGCTTTAAATTGGACTTCATTGGGTTTTTTATGGCATTATAGCCCAGAATAACCAACTGAGCTGTTAATTGTCAAACAGCGCTACATAGTGGCCAAGTGGCAAAGCTGTAGCCTAACCAAGATTTTCTTGTGTAACTGCATTCCTTCTGCAGATTGAGGCATTGTCCTCTCAAAATCTCAACGTCATTCATTTTTTTGCTGGTTGCTGCATGTTTGGGACTGATTTGATAGTCAGTTGGAATTCCCCTTTGTTTTCAAAGGTTTAAAAACGTTTAGTTCTAAAGTGATTTGTGAAGTAGGAAAAAAAATAAAGCAAGAAAGCCCACAGCAATTAAGTCTTTGTTTACTCAAGATTATCATTTAATTCTGGACATTGTACAAGAGAATCTATAAGTGATAAATAGTCGTCATTATCACTGAAAAAAAGTACAGAACTGAAAGTAAAATTATCATATATCTTCATAGTATAAGCAATGATCTAACAATGAAACACATTGATCTGCACACAATGAAAGAAAAAATATTGTTATATGTAAGGTACAATAACCCAAACAAACATCCCCATACATAATTATGAGATAACTAAAGTTTCCTCCAACAGGCAACTCAGCTGATATTCCCTGGCAGACCCTGAGAGCGCGTTGCCAGCTGGGACATTTCACTGCCTCTGGGCTTCGGTGGGAGAGTCCTCGTCAAACACAGCCAGTGTGTGCTGGCCCAGAGGGTTGTAGATGATGGCGTCCACCTCTCCCCCACCGTTGCTGGTCTTCTGGAAGTGGATTTCCAGCAGGTCCTGCAAGCTGTCCTGGTCCGCGATGGCCGGTACGCCCGTGAGCAGCACGGTGCGACGACACATTGCGTCACGAATCTGAGGTGTGGAGATAGAAAGGGAAACTGAAGACTCTCCTATTCAGCCCTTAGTTGGACCATTTTTGCCATGAAATGTACTATTATCAACCACATACACTAAGTTCGAGTCATTGTCAAAGTTAGAAATAATGATTTCTGCTTAAAATAACACTTTTGTGCGTTAGAGTTAGCTTCCATCAATCTCCTATAGCATCCATTCCTTTTTCCTGTGCCTCACAAAGTTTCTTCTCTATGGTTCAAAACTTTTGAAAAGAAAGTGTAAGTTCAAATCAGCACCTCATGATTTTGATATGGTGGAAATCTCGAGGAGATTATCAACCATCAAAAAAGACAAAATAATAAAGGTGAGAGGTTTTGAGAAGGCCTCTCCACAACTTAATAAATGCTAAACAACTAAATAAATAAACACTGCTAATCAGAGACATTTCACTGCGAAAAGCAATGCAATTTGTTTGTCATTCATGTTTCACAGAGATCAATGCCACAGGCCTATCCCTTTAATGGCAGCTGGGTCGGCCTGTATGCAGCCAGGGTGGCTTTTATGAACGAACGGGTATACTTTGGCCAACATAAAAGCATTTAAGGTTCTACTGTTGTTTATTTGTTTGCAAGATTTAAATGCAAAAATTGCTTCAAAAAGATTTGAAATGCTCGAGGCAGCAGTTTTTTTGTGACGCCCCATCTGTTATGCTAAGGGCTGTTTAGAGTTGGACAGGACAATATTTCACGTTTCAGGAGTTCCACTTACCTGAAAGTTGGCAATTTTTCCATTGAGGAATGGAGTCACTTTAACCTTGTGCCTTTTCCCTTTCTCCATTTCCACCTCATGGTCCTGCTTATCTGTCAGGCCTTTGGCAACTGGGGGAGAAATGTCATGAGTAGCTGAATGTTGTACAGCTAAGAGTGTCCACTAGAAGGCACTACATGAAAGAGGAAGTTGCTCAAAAACCTGTCAGGTGTGTGATGGAATGAGAAGGAGCAAGTCTCTTTGTGTGTGTGTGTGTGTGTGTGTGTGTGTGTGTGTGTGTGTGTGTGTGTGTGTGTGTGTGTGTGTGTGTGTGTGTGTATGTGTGTGTGTATGTGTGTTTGTGTGTACAAGGGCCGAGTTGTACATACTGTTGCTCTCTGTGAAGGTGATGACCACATTGCCAGAGTCGTGCAGCATGTCTGCCTCCTCCACCTCCCCACCTCCATTCTTTCTCTTGGAGAAGTAGATCTCCAGTTTGTCCAAGATACGATCCTCAGCCTCCATTTTGGGCAGATTGGACACCAGGACACGGCGAGGACATACCTGAGTGTCCAGCTGAGAGACAGTGACACGTGTTTACATGCACTCATATACAAACACAAAACAGAGCACCATGCAGTCCTTCCACTTAAAATGCCATGCAAACAATGTAAATACGCTTAAAGCTGCTTATATTAAACAAACTTGACATAGCACATCCACACAATGCTCCACAAGGTGTTGTCATTGAGATACAATTAGGCACTAGCAATGGTGTTTTACACATGGCAAAATTAACATGGAGATAAAAAATTAAATAAAAAACATCTAAATGACAGTATGTCTTACTGTATCACTGCAATGACATCAAAGTGTTTATTGTACCTCCACATAGCTAGGCACCAGGAGATGTACGGGTAAGGCCTGCACGTTGAGAGTGAGTTTCTGCTCTAGCTGAACCTCATGGTCCTTCAGCTTAAGGATATTCTGGGCCACTAGAGACAACAGGGCAAAATATAAGGCGAAGAATGAAAGCAAGAAGTAAAACTAAATGATCAGGTGAAAGTGGCTATCTACAGCCGCGGAAAAAATTAGGAGACCACTTTGAAAAAAGTATCAGTTTTTCTTTTTTTACTATTTATTGGTATGTGTTTGAGTAAAATTAACACTTTTGTTTCATTCTATGAACTACTGACAACATTTCTACTGAATTTCAAATACAAATACTGTCATTTATAGAATTTTTTGCAGAAAAATGACAATTGGTCAAAATAACAAAAAATATTGATTATTATATACAGATATTGATTTCTGATCTCTTCCAAAGTTAAAGCAATAGTATTGTGTAGTATAAGAATTTATATGAACTTGTTTTCTTTGCATTATTCGAGATCTGAAAATATTTCATTTTTTTTGCTATTTTGACCAATTGTCATTTTTCTGCAAATAAATGCTCTTAATGACAATATTTTTATTTGAAATTTGGTAAAAATGTTGTCAGTAATTTATAGAATAAAACTAAAATGTTAACTTTACTTTAACTCATACCAATAAATAGTAAAACCAGAGAAACTGATAATTTTTAAGGGGTCTCTTAATTTTTTCCGCGGCTGTATAAAAAAAAATAACAGGCACAGTTCTAAGTGATGAGAGGACATACATGTGTGCAGCACCCAGCAGGTTTTAAAAGTTACATTAGGTATAGATTCTGCCCTAGCCCTCTCGTACTGAGGTTAAGTAGGTACGATTTTTCACAAGAAAACCACTTGTAACCAAGAGTAATGAATCATTTGGTGTGTGTGTGCACATGCAGGGCACTATCCTTGGGAAAAGAAAGATGTTCTGGATTTTTTTCCCACCCACTTTCCCTAGTGGTATTGTTAGAAAATCACAATTCACTAGCTTTTTTTTGTTATGCTTCTGTGATGCCTATGGACCATAAGTTGGACACTTAATACGTCTGATAGTGGAAATACTGTACACCAAGTTTGTTTACTTATTTCTTTACTGGGCTTCTTTTCAAGACTGTGGGAGCAACTCCATATAAACCACCAAGAGCAAGAGTTTTTCCTTCTGTTAGGCGCATTGTGTTACCTCCTGGTATGAAATGTGCCATATAAATAAAGTTTGCTGTGAAAAGAAAAGAATACTATGCTGCTCACCTGTGTCCTCCTCAAAGGTGATCAGTGCAGTGCCTCCTTCCATAGGATACACAATTCTGGGCTTAATTTCAAAGCCTGAGGAATCCACCCCATCAGATGTTTGTCCCTTGAAAACCACTTTTCTCTCAGGCACTGCAGTAGACACCTGAACAACAACAAAAGGGCCTTCGTTGACAACTCTGACGGAACTGTAATGACAGCTGTAAACTACTACCTGTGTTATTGAGAGTAAAAGTGACACTGAAATACCCAAAGCCCAATACCCATACATACACACACACACACACACACACACACGCTGGCTTTTTTTTCTCCAAAATTGAAGGGCACCAGACTAATAGTCAGAGTGGCATTGTCACACTCACATCTGTTTGCTGTCTCAGATTAATGCTGGTCTCATCCATTTGCTGAATGTCCTGCTGCACATTCCGAATCTCTGACTTGAGCCTCTGCTGTTCCTCCATCTGGGCAGTGACTTTCCTCTGCGGCAAAATGTTTTAATGTAATATGGACATGAGGCTCATTTACATCAGACTCACAATGGCTGAAACTGGGCTTATTGAGGGTCACGAACCAGTCAACACACTGGATTTTAACGAACTTTGTGGCTGCATGTGTTCCATCCCAACGCCTTAAAAGGTTGTGAAATGACATGTAACAATGAGTCAAATACCATGTTCATGCTTTTGACCTGTGACTGGTAACCTGTACCAATGTATACAAGCAAATAAAAATTGGCAATCACAAAAAAGTCAGTCACAGACAAGAGTAAAGCCCACATGCAATCTCACTTTCTCCTTTTCCAAGATGTCTTCTTGTTTCTTCCTCTCGGCCTGCAGGGCTGGTGTCATGGTAGCACAGCGCTGGTTGAACTCTTTGGTGTAGTGCACGTTGGTGTCGCGGGCCCCAGCAAGCATTTTTTGATCACTGAGGATATTTTCATATGTCGCCTGAGGAGGAGGCAAAAACAAGTACATGGCTGTGATTTCTGCACGTATACAACATATAAATGTACAATAATAAACATGCTTACTTGGCATTTGCTTATTTCTTTAAGGACTCTGTGCAAATCAAACTCAGGACCCCCTGAGACCAGGGAGAAAGCCTGAAAAACAACACCAGTGACAGTCGGTCAAGGAAGCCAGTGTTTTCACAATAAGCACTGGGGTTTAAATTGTCTCTTACCTCATCGGTAGACATCATTTTAGTGCCTTGAAGTTTAAGGGTCCTGTGAAGAGCAATGACATTTGTTTCTATTGTATGTTTCTTCTTCATTAACAAAGATCAATACCATATTGCCTATCACGTCAAAGTCAGCTGGGTTGGCCTGTGTGTAGCCAGTGTGGCTTTTACGAATGTATTTTGACCAATAATATAACTTTTAACTAAGCATAAATGCCTTTACAGCTATCTGATTAAAATAAAAAAATAAAAAAAGTTACATTTAGAAAACGTATACTCTACGCATCAGTTCTAATAACATCCTGTCTGTCCTGCTAAGGGCTGTTCAGAGTTGGATGGGAACGTATTTCATGTTTAAGGAATCTTTTGCTATGAAAAAATGAATGTAGATAGGCCTAAATATATGCCTATTTTGAGGCCATCAAATCAATTCTGAAGTAGATCGAAAGACAATTGAGTTAGCCCACTTTCACTTCGGCGGTTCTAAATCCATGACCATGCCTTCGTTAAAAAAAAAAAAACATTTAAACTGCTTTGTGAATTCAGCTGTATTAAAAACATACTTTTATGGTCTAAACATATGTCTATTTTGAGGCAAATTATCAGATCAATTTTGAAGTCGATTATTGACAATTCAGTTAGCCCACTTTCGCCTGGGCTGTTCTAAAACTGTGGCCAGAAAAATCGATTAAAAAAAACACCTTTACTGCGTTGTGAATCCAGCTGTATTAAAAGCATACTCTTACTGACATCATGTAAAATGTAGCATATTATATAGTGCCAATCTTCAAAGATGTTTACGTTTTTAACTTACGTGACCAACAACGCAGCTCCACTGAACTGAACCAGATAGTTGTTTCAGTTTCATTTCAGGACCCATATAGTTTCTCTCTGCCACTGACGCAACCTGTTTTTAGTCGAAATGTTAAAGTGACATGCAAAGACTCTAGCCACTAATTTAAAATACATTATTATTATTATTATAAATTATATATAAGTTTTACACATTTCTATAAGATATTTTTATTACAGATTGATGATAACATTAACAATGTTTAAAAATAAAAACCACGTTGGACGTCTGAAAAAATTAACTGGCAAACCACTATAAAAAAAAAATTAACTGGCAATCAGCGTGTGCAGTAGACCTAGAATGGGTTTATCAGGTGTTTTGGGGCTTTCCACCGATGTAAACCCACACTGACAAACGGACACGACCCCACCTGCGAGGATTGGCGTTTAGCCTATCTGAGAGACTCAGGAAGCGCTCTTCAGTCAGAATGGGCGTGTTAAATCATAAAGTGTTGAACTCGTGCTGTAGTGTTTAGTTCTATCCTGTGAAGGTAAGCTTGCGCATCTGATATCTATTAGGTACAAATTGACAGCTACTGTTTAATGCAGAAACTCATTAATTGTGATAAGCCTTGAATATAGAGCATATACACACAATTTGTCAACAGTAAATTATTTAATCTATCTTAAACTATTGACTGCCAATAAATTATCTTGTTTATACGATACACTTCAATGCAAGTTTGTATCTTGAAAAAAGCCATTACGTGTTTGGTGATGCAGGTAGATTTATGCAAAGAAACATTTTTCGTTTTTCAAGAGGGCCTTGTATCAAGAGGGTACCTGATTTTAAGCCGAAACTGACAGGCTGCTTATTGACTGTTTGTAATGTAGCTCTGAAGTGTTCCTTCGCTAAACGTCAATCCAATTCAGCCACATAAGATACCGTCTGTTCGCTTTTATCTACAAAACGTCTATGGCCAGCCAGAATTTGATACCTAACGAGGAAGTTGATCATTTTCCCTTTTACAGGGAAGTTGTGGAGCTTTCATAGGGAAAAGTGCAAAGTGAAAGTTGGCCCAATGTCTGATAAAAGGAGAAAATTATTCGCAAGATCTCCATGTTACCATTTTCTTCGACTGAATATTCATAGATCATAGATCATAGAATAGATCTTTTAAACGTAACAGCCTAATGATTTTCTGTAATTTTAGATGTTTCAGCCACTGGGGGATAGATTCTATTTTAAAAAAGAGAACAAGACGACACAGATGCTGATCACCTGACAAGAAAAAAATCCTGATAGCCTTAACTTAAAAACATGAAGCAGAAGTGAGAGAGACAATATATAAAAAAATCTGATCAGTTAGTAACTTCCTACTTATCTCAAGTCAGTAAATCATGAAAAATCCTCCACCCAATTTACATCCCTTTCTCTAGTTTCATTTCTCTCTCTGTTTAGCCTACAGATGCTGAAAGAGGCTGTAGTCTTGCTGGCCGTACAGGCCCTGGTGGTCTCCATCGGCTCTATGTGCCCTGACAGAGATGTGTGCGAGGAGAGACACACATGCTGTCAAGGTCCCACTGGAGAGTACAGCTGTTGTCCTCATCACCAAGTGAGTCACACTGCCAAAAATGAGTAGTTGAAGTAATGGTAGTAGTGTATAATGTTGCCCAAAATACTGTAGCTAACTGCAAAGTGTGTGATGCAATAGCTCTGGATGAAGATTCCTAGGAATACTGATGAAATGTGTCTTTCCTTTGAATAGAGGTCTACACAAGGTGTAGTCATAGTTACACCTAGTCCTTATCAACACTGTGCTTAGGCTGTGTAGAGTTCTTTGTACTTCCCTGTGTAGTTCAGTCTGCTCTGGGCTTTATTTTTCATTAGTTTTAGAACATTTACAAACCTCAATATGTTAGAAGCTGCCAAAGTTGTTCCTCTCAATACTCATTCTCTCGAAGTCACACAGCCAAATGTTCAGATACGAATTTGAATACTCACCTTGCTGATAAGTGTACGATTACTTGTGCTCTAACGAAAAGGCTCTAGACACTGAATGCAGTGTTTGCATCCTTTACAATCACTTAGCTCTAGATTACTTTATTACTTCATTTTACTTCTCATTTACACAGTGGATTACACTCTAGCATTAACCTACACATGATTCGTCCTTGATAATCAAATTATGCCATTGTATTGTGGCTTGTGTGTGTCTGTGCAGGGTGAGTGCTGTGATGATCATCTGCACTGCTGCCCTGAACACACTATATGCCAAATGGAGGAGGGGAACTCAAGATGTGTCAACGCCACTCACTCACTACCATGGACAGAGAGGATTGCAAGCCGACAGTCCAGCCTCTTAAAAGTACGAATAAGAATATCTTTGTGTATGACATTAATAAACAGTGGCTCCTCTCCAAGTCTTTATGCGCATCACACATACATTTTATTCTTAGTGCTCATCTGCTCAAATTAATGTCAGGATACATTCACAATCGTTTGACTCTTCAGGTCAATTCAGCATCCACGGCTGTCCTTCCCAATCATTAGATGACTGTAGGCTACAGAGATCAAATGCATAGTGAAGTCAAGGAATGCTCATCTAATGGGAATCTGCAACAAAGAAAATAATGTAAATAAAGTCTTGTAAAATTTCTGCCAGCTTGATTGACAGCGGTTCCTCTCATCTCCTTCAGTCTCTGCGGGTGATCTCTGTCTCTCCTGTAAACATGGATGCTGTGGTGTGCCCAGACAAGACCTTCTGTCCCGCTGAGTTCTCCTGCGTCAAGCTGCCCATCACCTATGGATGCTGTCCCATTGCACAGGTACCAGGTTGCTTATGCAGCACCACAGTCCAGCCATAGAATGGCCCAGGTCAGCCTAGAAGGGCTTTGGTAACACATGGTTTTACGGTGTACAAGAATGCCAAATCCATGGAGTAGGTTGCATTCTGGAGTAACTGTCCAGGAAGAAATATGCAAAATAAAATGTAATGCCCAAATGTGCCGAGCAATCTAGTGAAGAAATATTTGGGTCAGACGTCAGTGAAAATAAATTTTCAATTGAAGTACATTGTCACTGCTATTTATAAATGGGGTGGTAGGATCAGACACAAATTCACTTCACTGTTATTCCATTGAAAACTGAGCTGGGAGCAATAGGTGGGTGTAGCCAGGCATTTAGAACCACTGTGACATAAACGCTGTGTATATTCCTTCAGGTAACGAATGGCATTGTTATATGAAGAGTCCTTGTTTATGGAAAATGTACATGACAAGATGGATCGGTTAACAGTCTTTTGATTGATTGATTGTTTGTTTGTTTTGTTTGTCTGCAGGGCATTGTGTGTGCAGATGGAAAACACTGCTGCCCTGAAGGTCTTGAGTGCAGTTCTGATGGGAAATCCTGCATTCAGCCACAAGGTCAGACCTAATGAGTTGTTATCCTGCTTTATATATTATTTTTAGTTATTTAGAATATTTGTTTTATCGGTTTACAATTGGGATAACAATATTTCATATATTCTTATTAAGCATATATGTCATAACATATCCCAAACATGCCATAACCCCCCACCCCCTACTCACATAAGATATATATTTATATAACAAATCATATCAACAAAGCACACTGTTGTCAACAGGTCTCACATTCAAATTAGTTATTTTTTATTATAATGTCCTTCACTTTGGACATGCCATTGTTCCAGGTTCTAAGTGTTTGTGGGGTTGCACCATTTACCTTGGCAGAGGAAAATTCAAGAAAAAGATTGCCCAAAAGCGTATTCAACCAATGTTCGAAAGATAAATTGTGTAGTGGCACCCAGACTTGTACAATAACCTTCTTGGGTGCTGTTAAACCGGCAAGCCATATTTTCCTTGATCTTTCATTCATACAAGTCTGCTTGATTTCTTTGACAAGCTGCTGTGATGTTGGTTTCTGACATGTGATCACAATAAGCATGTGATTGTTCTGTCTGAAGAGGAAGTGATTACTGAAGGTTATTTAGTGTAAGAAAGTAACCAGTGAAAGTGAAACGAACTATGTGGTGAAGAGCACATGCTTCTTAACGCCTGTTGGGAGAATGTTGAATGTTTTGTTATTCACCTTAAAGAAATCTGACTTGATTTTCAAGTTCCAGGTGCTTGCCTTCCCCAACACAATAAGGAAGTTAATGTACTGGAGCATTTTAAGTTTGTGTTTACAGTGACAGTGAAGCTTAAACAAGAAGCAGGGTAGCAGGGTGACCAAAAACAGAGCCCTCTCCACAGTGGAAGCAGATCAACCAGTGCAGTGGTTAGCTGAAAGAAGAAGTGAGAGCGTGGTATGAGTATGGGGAGAACATCTTTGTCTGATCACTCTCATAAGATGTGTTACCAGGCCAAGAAAGGGCACCTTATGAGGCTTTAAGAGTGAGGCTAGCGTGTTTCTCACAACCAGACTTGAGACCAGGTGGAAAATCAAAGAGAGTGATGTGTCTTAACAGTCTAAACCACAGATGACTAGTAAGGCTGGCATGTTTGTCACCAGCATCAAGACAAGTTTAGGCATATCAGCACCACATCTTTGTTCTTTGTTCTGGCATGTCCTCCCTGCCAAGTTGTACCAACTCTGTCCCTGGAGCTCATGTTGTTCTATAGAGGGACATTTACTGTCATGGCTGTGTGTTTGTGTCCACAGAGCCTGTGGTGGCTGTAATATGCAGTGATGGCATGTTTGAGTGCCCACAGGGTGCCTCCTGTTGCCAGTCCTCAGATGGAGTTTGGGGGTGCTGCCCCTTTCCCCGGGTATGTACAGGGCGTAATGGGCACACAAAAGAACTAACGATGGTTGATTTTATTTTCAGTTACTGTAAGATTTGGGTAGATAGCATTCACCTATTGGAGAAAATAATAGCCTTGTCTAGTTGTTTTAGAGAGGTTAAAACCCTCCTTAAAATGTATCTTTAGAATAGAAGAATGTCTCGTTTGAAACAACAGTTTGTAAAACTGTTAAATAAAAAGAAGAAAGATTGGGATTTCCCTATATCTATTTTTATCCCATTGTCTAATGCTGATCATGACCGTGGCTGTTACTAGTCTATATGAGTATGCAAGTGCTATACAGGAGCAGTGATCAGTGAATGCCAGCTAAGTGTAAGGTGTTAGTGTCTATTATGTATGAGCTGTTCAATTTGACACTCTTCTCTTGCCCTTTAGGCGGTTTGCTGTGATGATAAAGAACACTGTTGCCCCGAGGACAGCAGCTGTGATATAAAGAACTCTAAATGCATATCCTCCACCAATCAGCACATGCCAATGTGGGCTAAGTTTCCTGCCCGCCTGAGAGCAGACTGGGAGGACCATGACCGTGAGCTACTCCCCACCACACTACTCTTATTAATCTTATCTCAGTGATTCAAGGCTAATGTACTAACTTGGTTTGTATAACCTGGTTTCATGTACATTTTTGGTTGCTTTTCCTAAAAGGTGAAACCACAACAGAAGCCAAACTTGAGACATCAACGACCGAGGCTGTCACTGCTGAGCCTGAGACAACATCAACCCAGCCAAATGCCGCTGCTAAGATGGCTACCCAACCCAGCAATATAGCAACGAGTATGCTTTTTCACTGCTCACATTCACACACATTCAAATCCGAGGTCCTGTTGAGGAAGATTGTGGTTAAGCATTAGCCATTTGAATGGTTTGGGGCGTCATTCATAAAAGTGATTGATATATACAGACTCTGGAAACATATACTGTATGTGTCTCAGACATTCTCTTTGTCTACCCTACAGGTAAGGACGTTCCCTGCAATAACACAGTGGCCTGTGAAGATGCCAACACTTGTTGTAAGACTGCAGAGAATGAATGGGTCTGCTGTCCTCTGCCAAAGGTACTGTGTATCCACTGCTATGGTGTTAGAAAGCTGCCAGAACGTCACAATCAAACCGAATGTTTGCAAATATGCTCACCATGCCTTACAAATACAAAACCTCTCATCACCTCTCATCTCCATCAAACACAATGTGCCTGTGCATATATAAGACACATCTTTCAAAAAATGTTTTAATAATAAAACTACTACTTGCAAACAAATAAAGGATAGTTCAAATCAAGAATTTTAAATTGAATTGAATTTGACTATTGTGACGCATTCTTTAGAATGTCAATCAATTGCTATTTGGTTTAGTTAAACATAGAAGAGGATGTCAAAGGGAAACTTTGGGATTTTCAACCTGGGTCCTATTTTAAGATCTTTCTGGGTCCAAAGTAACCTTTAGTAAGGACACAGCTGCAAAACGATTGGGAAGTCTTTTCCCTGGTAGCACCCACTGACATTGCAGACCAGGATAGAATCTTGAATCCCCTCACATCAAGTAGGGCTATGACTTTTTGATCCCAGGAATTTGAGTCTGTGAATATTGTTACAACTTACTACCAAAGTGCTAAACTTGACCAGTTACTTAAACTGATATGTTCTTGCTGGCTACATTATATAGATAGTTAGGAGCAAGGGTATCTAGCTGGAGGCAAACAAATAAGCAGTCTACATCATTTAGTCAGATGCGGCTGAAACACTTGAAGTATAAAGTCACTGCAACACTACTACAACTACTGCAAAATCATTAAAATGCACTAACAGCATACAGTATTTTTTTAACACAATGTGTAAGAAAAGTGGTGAAAAATGGCCTCAGCTCAGAGTAAACAAAAACAGGCACTTTGCAGATCTGCCACAGCAGAAATCTGCAAAAGCATAAATCACGTGTAATATTTTGTTTAGCCGGATTGACTGGGAATGCAAGGTGAAGGTGTCGATCCCTCATTCAAACTTAAATATCACTGAGGCATGCAGAAATTCCAGCCAATATTGTGGAGTCATCCTGGGGAAGAACAAGTACAGTTGAGTGTTATCAACGTAACAGTGATTGGAGAACCCATTGGAACAGATGATTTCACCTAAGTATTTGGTGTAGATAGAAAATATGAGGGGTCCAAGTACAGATCCCTGAGGTACACCAGTGGATAGGTGATGAGATTGTGATACCTGTCCCTGCCAAGAAACACTGAATGTACATCCACAGAGGTACGATTCAATCCAACTGTGTGCTTTTCCAGAAATTCCTATTTTGGACAGCGCAGAGATCAGGAGGTTATTGTTCTCTGTGTCAAAGGCTGCTGTCAAGTCTAGTCAAATCAGAACTGATGACTTAGCAGAGGCTTTTGCTACTCTCAATGCTTCAGTCTCAGATAAAAGAGAAATTTTAGTGGAATGACCACTCCAGACTGTTTAGTGTCTAGCAAATCAGAAACTTGCTTGCATACTTGCAAATCGTGGGGCATTTATAATTAACATTCTGTTTGTTTGCAAATCGTGCGGTATTTGTAAAACTTAATCAGTTGGTTTGTGACGTTCTGGCAACCTTCTAACTCCATACTCCTGATGGCCATTGTGACAATGCAGGCAGATACGTTGGACCTTTTTTTAAATGGTCCTAAATCTATGTTAAAACACCTTTTAGGGGTCTGATCAGTTTTGGATTAACTCGCATCACATTCCACACAATAGAAGCACTTTGACAACAATCCTGAGGTTCTACCTGAACCAGAAAAAGAATCCAGCACCACAACATAGTGCTCCCAGACCAGTCCTTTATATGTATGGGACTTGCATTGTGCATGCAACTCGGAGAGTCAGCCTTCCTTTGTGAAACCATTGTCTGGCTGTATATTATATATTATACATTATTGTATGTGATGTGTTATAATATTATATCTTTTTTGTAGGCTGTCTGCTGTGAGGACCATTTTCACTGCTGCCCAGAGGGGACCACCTGTGATGGGGCGCATGGCACTTGCCAAAGCGTCCAGAGTGCTGTGCCCATGTGGAAAAAGCTGCCAGCCTTGGCCTTGCCACCCAAAGAAAATAATGTAACATGCGACCCGAGTTATGCTTGCGAAGACGGTACCACCTGCTGCAAGGATGCAACAGGAGCGTGGGCCTGTTGCCCCCTGGCTGAGGTAATGATCTCACACCAAAAGCCACACTTTACGTGAAGTCCATCCTCTCAACAACATACCACACAAGTCCCACACACCTTTGGTTGCATGCTTCCCAAGGGTGTCTTTGCATCAGCGACGTGCACAGGAGGGGGCTAAGGTTGCTCTTGCAACTGCCCGTTTGCCCTCCTCAACTGAAGTTGCCCCTCTAAAGGAAATATATTTACGGCTGCAGATCTTCATGTTTGCCTAGATAAAATAATCGCGGATAACGCGTCCAGGGGACGGAAGTGTGGCAGCGGTGGTCAGTGAGAGTTTAAAATGATAAAGGCAAAATATGCGTCCAGGGGGCGGAGGCGTGGCAGCGGTGGTGACAAAAATGAACGTGTTGCCCCATTCTTCCAGGGCAGAGCAACTGCCCTTCAAAATTCCTGTGAACCTCCCTGCTTTGCATCCTTCCTTCTGAAAGTCTTATGTGCCAATGTATCTTTTGTAGGCTGTCTGCTGTGAGGACCATATTCACTGCTGTCCGAAAGGGACCACATGTGACGTGGCGCATGACACCTGCCAGAGCGCCCAGGGTCCTGTGCCCATGTTGACTAAGCTGCCAGCCTTGTCCTTGCCACCCAAAGAAAATAATGTAACATGCGACTCCAGTTATGCCTGCGAAGACGGTACCACCTGCTGCAAGGATGCAACAGGAGCGTGGGCCTGTTGCCCCCTGGCTGAGGTAATGATCTCACACCAAAAGCCACACCTTACATGAAGTCCATCCTCTCAACAACAAACCACACAAGTCCCACACACCTTTGTTTGCATGCTTCCCAAGGGTGTCTTTGCATCCTTCCTTCTGAAAGTCTTATGTGTGAAAGAATGTGCTTTTCTCTGGCGAATGCGTTGGATGCCCACGCTTGGTTCAAGTTAGCTTGTTCAGAATAACAGACTTGAAGAAGACGGCTTAGCAAAAGAATGTGTTTATTCAGACACTAGCCTCGGTCAGCTCCATACAGCTCAAGCGTGCACGAGGCACGTCTGCTGCTGACGAGTTGGTCTTCTGCTTCTTCTTCTCATTCATTACAGAAATGTACAAGCCTTTATAGTGTGGAAATAACAAGTGATGTAAAGGGGAGGTGTAGGGTGTGTCTGGAGGTCAAGCTTGACCGGGGCTATAGCCAGGTATGGCCATATAAATGCTAATAACCTTTTGGCTTCAGCCGTCTTGTCATGGCTGAAGACAAAGGCCACCTTATGTCTCTGTCTCCAAGACACACAAAAGCCAGAAACCATGTCTGATGGCTCCTCAGCATAAACAAAAGGCCAGGTGCCACATTGATGGCTGTGGCCTGGTGTTATGCAAACTAACTGGCAGGGATTTGTTGAGATGTAGTCATATTATGTGAAGTTATGAGTACGACTCCTAAATCTAACACATGCCAATGTATCTTTCATAGGCTGTCTGCTGTGAGGACCATATTCACTGCTGTCCGAAAGGGACCACATGTGACGTGGCGCATGACACCTGCCTGAGCGCCCAGGGTCCTGTGCCCATGTTGACTAAGCTGCCAGCCTTGTCCTTGCCACCCAAAGAAAATAATGTAACATGCGACTCCAGTTATGCCTGCGAAGACGGTACCACCTGCTGCAAGGATGCAACAGGAGCGTGGGCCTGTTGCCCCCTGGCTGAGGTAATGATCTCACACCAAAAGCCACACCTTACATGAGGTCCATCCTCTCAACAACATACCACACAAGTCCCACACACCTTTGTTTGCATGCTGCGTGCGTAACCTGCCTGGACTGACTGTGCCATTAATGAGCGGTGCGCCTCCGCGCCTTGCGCTGAAAAGTTGAGAATATTTCAACTTTTAAGCGCACCTAAAAAACGCTAGAAAGACGCAACGTGCGTCGGATAAGAGGCGCAGACGAAAGGCGCGCCTACCATAGGAAACAATGGTTTTGCTAGCGTCACGTTTTTAGAAAAGCGTTTGTTTCGGCCCAAAGGGTGTCTTTGCATCCTTCCTTCTGAAAGTCTTATGTGCCAATGTATCTTTTATAGGCTGTCTGCTGTGAGGACCATATTCACTGCTGTCCGAAAGGGACCACATGTGACGTGGCGCATGACACCTGCCAGAGCACTCTGGGTCCTGTGCCCATGTTGACTAAGCTGCCAGCCTTGCCCTTGCCACCCAAAGAAAATAATGTAACATGCGACCCCAGTTATGCTTGCGAAGACGGTACCACCTGCTGCAAGGATGCAACAGGAGCGTGGGCCTGTTGCCCCCTGGCTGAGGTAATGATCTTACACCAAAAGCCACACTTTACATGAAGTCCATCCTCTCAACAACATACCACACAAGTCCACCACACCTTTGTTTGCATGCTTCCCAAGGGTGTCTTTGCATCAGCGACGTGCACAGGAGGGGGCTAAGGTTGCTCTGGCAACTGCCCGTTTGCCCTCCTCAACTGAAGTTGCCCCTCTAAAGGAAATATATTTACGGCTGCAGATCTTCATGTTTGCCTAGATAAAATAATCGCGGATAACGCGTCCAGGGGACGGAAGTGTGGCAGCGGTGGTCAGTGAGAGTTTAAAATGATATAGGCAAAATATGCGTCCAGGGGCTGGAGGCGTGGCAGCGGTGGTGACAAAAATGAACGTGTTGCCCCATTCTTCCAGGGCAGAGCAACTGCCCTTCAAAATTCCTGTGAACGTCCCTGCTTTGCATCCTTCCTTCTGAAAGTCTTATGTGCCAATGCTTTTTTGTAGGCTGTCTGTTGTGAGGACCATATTCACTGCTGTCCAAAAGGGACCACATGTGACGTGGCGCATGACACCTGCCAGAGCGCCCAGGGTCCTGTGCCCATGTTGACTAAGCTGCCAGCCTTGTCCTTGCCACCCAAAGAAAATAATGTAACATGCGACTCCAGTTATGCCTGCGAAGACGGTACCACCTGCTGCAAGGATGCAACAGGAGCGTGGGCCTGTTGCCCCCTGGCTGAGGTAATGATCTCACACCAAAAGCCACACCTTACATAAAGTCCATCCTCTCAACAACAAACCACACCAGTCCCACACACCTTTGTTTGCATGCTTCCCAAGGGTGTCTTTGCATCCTTCCTTCTGAAAGTCTTATGTGTGAAAGAATGTGCTTTTCTCTGGCGAATTCGTTGGATGCCCACACTTGGTTCAAGTTAGCTTGTTCAGAATAACAGACTTGTAGAAGACGGCTTAGCAAAAGAATGTGTTTATTCAGACACTAGCCTCGGTCAGCTCCAAACAGCTCAAGCGTGCACGAGGCACGTCTGGTGCTGACGAGTTGGTCTTCTGCTTCTTCTTCTCATTCATTACAGAAATGTACAAGCATTTATAGTGTGGAGATAACAAGTGATGTAAAGGGGAGGTGTAGGGTGTGTCTGGAGGTCAAGCTTGACCGGGGCTATAGCCAGGTATGGCCAATTGGCCATATAAATGCTAATAACCTTTTGGCTTCAGCCATCTTGTCATGGCTGAAGACAAAGGCCACCTTATGTCTCTGTCTCCAAGACACACAAAAGCCAGAAACCATGTCTGATGGCTCCTCAACATAAACAAAAGGCCAGGTGCCACCTTGATGGCTGTGGCCTGGTGTTATGCAAACTAACTGGCAGGGATTTGTTGAGATGTAGTCATATTATGTGAAGTTATGAGAACGACTCCTAAATCTAACACATGCCAATGCGTCTTTCTTAGGCTGTCTGCTGTGAGGACCATATTCACTGCTGTCCGAAAGGGACCACATGTGACGTGGCGCATGACACCTGCCAGAGCGCCCAGGGTCCTGTGCCCATGTTGACTAAGCTGCCAGCCTTGCCCTTGCCACCCAAAGAAAATAATGTAACATGCGACCCCAGTTATGCTTGCGAAGACGGTACCACCTGCTGCAAGGATGCAACAGGAGCGTGGGCCTGTTGCCCCCTGGCTGAGGTAATGATCTTACACCAAAAGCCACACCTTACATGAAGTCCATCCTCTCAACAACAAACCACACAAGTCCCACACAGCTTTGTTTGCATGCTTCCCAAAGGTGTCTTTGCATCCTTCCTTCTGAAAGTCTTATGTGTGAAAGAATGTGCTTTTCTCTGGCAAATTCATTGGATGCCCACGCTTGGTTCAAGTTAGCTTGTTCAGAATAACAGACTTGTAGAAGACGGCTTAGCAAAAGAATGTGTTTATTCAGACACCTGCCTCGGTCAGCTCCATACAGCTCAAGCGTGCACGAGGCACGTCTGCTGCTGACGAGTTGGTCTTCTGCTTCTTCTTCTCATTCATTACAGAAATGTACAAGCATTTATAGTGTGGAAATAACAAGTGATGTAAAGGGGAGGTGTTGGGTATGTCTGGATGTCAAGCTTGACTGGGGCTATAGCCAGGTATGGCCATATAAATGCTAATAACCTTTTGGCTTCAGCCATCTTGTCATGGCTGAAGACAAAGGCCACCTTATGTCTCTGTCTCCAAGACACACAAAAGCCAGAAACCATGTCTGATGGCTCCTCAGCATAAACAAAAGGCCAGGTGCCACCTTGATGGCGGTGGCCTGGTGTTATGCAAACTAACTGGCAGGGATTTGTTGAGATGTAGTCATATTATGTGAAGTTATGAGTACTCCTAAATCGACTCTTAAATCTAACACTTGCCAATGCGTCTTTCATAGGCTGTCTGCTGTGAGGACCATATTCACTGCTGTCCGAAAGGGACCACATGTGACGTGGCGCATGACACCTGCCAGAGCACCCAGGGTCCTGTGCCCATGTTGACTAAGCTGCCAGCTTTGGCCTTGCCACCCAAAGAAAATAATGTAACATGCGACTCCAGTTATGCCTGTGAAGACGGTACCACCTGCTGCAAGGATGCAACAGGAGCGTGGGCCTGTTGCCCCCTGGCTGAGGTAATGATCTTACACCAAAAGCCACACCTTACATAAAGTCCATCCTCTCTACAACATACCACACAAGTCCCACACAGCATTGTTTGCATGCTGTGTGTATAACCTGCCTGGACTGACTGTGTCATTGATGAGTAGTGCGCCTCCGCGACTTGCGCTGAAAAGTTGAGAATATTTCAACTTTTAAGCGCACCTAAAAAACGCTTGAAAGACGCGGCGCCCGGCAGATAAGAGGAGCAGACGAAAGGCGCACCTTCCATAGGAAACAATGGTTTTGCTAGCGTCACGTTTTTAGAAAAGCGTTTGGTGTGTTTCGGCCCAAAGGGTGTCTGCATCCTTCCTTCTGAAAGTCTTATGTGCCAATGTATCTTTCATAGGCTGTCTGCTGTGAGGACCATATTCACTGCTGTCCCAAAGGGACCACATGTGACGTGGCGCATGACACCTGCCTGAGCGCCCAGGGTCCTGTGCCCATGTTGACTAAGCTGCCAGCCTTGTCCTTGCCACCCAAAGAAAATAATGTCACATGCGACTCCAGTTATGCCTGCGAAGACGGTACCACCTGCTGCAAGGATGCAACAGGAGCGTGGGCCTGTTGCCCCCTGGCTGAGGTAATGATCTCACACCAAAAGCCACACCTTACATGAAGTCCATCCTCTCTGCAACAAACCACACAAGTCCCACACAGCTTTGTTTGCATGCTTCCCAAGCGTGTCTTTGCATCAGCGGCGTGCACAGGAGGGGGCTAAGGTTGCTCTGGCAACTGCCCGTTTGCCCTCCTCGACTGAAGTAGCCCCTCTAAAGGAAATATATTTACGGCTGCAGAACTTCATGTTTGCCTAGATAAAATAATCGCGGAATACGCGTCCAGGGGACGGGGGCGTGGCAGCGGCGGTTAGTGAGAGTTTAAAATGATATCTGCAAAATATGCGTCCAGGGGACGGGGACGTGGCAGCGGTGGTAAGTGAGAGTTTAAAATGATATAGGCAAAATATGCGTCCAGGGGGCGGGGGCGTGGCAGCGGTGGTGACAAAAATTAACGTGTTGCCCCATTTTTCCAGGGCAGAGCAACTGCCCTTCAAAATTCCTGTGAACGTCCCTGCTTTGCATCCTTCCTTCTGAAAGTCTTATGTGCCAATGTATCTTTTATAGGCTGTCTGCTGTGAGGACCATATTCACTGCTGTCCGAAAGGGACCACATGTGACGTGGCGCATGACACCTGCCTGAGCGCCCAGGGTCCTGTGCCCATGTTGACTAAGCTGCCAGCCTTGGCCTTGCCACCCAAAGAAAATAATGTAACATGCGACCCCAGTTATGCCTGCGAAGACGGTACCACCTGCTGCAAGGATGCAACAGGAGCGTGGGCCTGTTGCCCCCTGGCTGAGGTAATGATCTCACACCAAAAGCCACACCTTACATGAAGTCCATCCTCCTACCCAACTATGTTTGCATTGTTCCATCTGCATTGCTAATGCTTATTATGTGCCTATGCACCCTTTATCCCACTCCTGTATATAGAGTCAAGCCGGGAAGTCTGCACACCCCTTTCTCCTTCTCCAAGTTTTATTACGTAACAGACTTTTTGCCTCAAACATCTATAAACAATAGCCAATGATGACATCGTGAAAACAGGTTTTTAGAAAATATGCAATTTTACTTACGTACTCATTTTGCCCATTCCTCTTGGCATATCCTTACAAGCTCCGTCAGGTTGGATTGGGATGTCGGTACACAGCCATTTTCAGCTCTTTCCACAGATGTTCAATTGGATTCAGGTCTGGGCTCTGGCTGGGCCACTCAAGGGGATGAGCTGGTTTCCTCCAGATGAGACAGTTGGTATTCAGGTCAAAAAATTCAATGGACAAGAGAATCTTGATTCTCCTGGTTTGAGAGTCCTCTAGGTGCCTTTTGGCAAACTCCAAACGGGTTGTGATGAGCCTTTTCCATATGGCCACTCTACCATCAAGGCCTGATTGGTGGAGTGCTGCCTGGATGGTTGATCTTCTGAAAGGTTCTCCCATCTCCACAAGGATACGCTGGTGCTCCGGCAGAGTGACCCTTGGGTACCTGCTCACCTCCTTGGCCAAGGCCCGTCTTCCCTGATTTCTCAGTTTGGCCTAGCGGCCAAGTCTAGGAAGGGTCTTGGTGGTTCCAAACTCCTTCCATTTAGGAATGATAGTGGCCACTGTGCTCTTTGGGACCTGTAAAGCTGCAGAGATTTTTCCGTATCCTTCTCCAGATCTATGCCTTAACACAATCCTGTTGATGTCTGCAGATAATCCTTTGACCCCATGGCTTGGAGTTTGCTCTGGCATGAACTATCAACAGTTGAATCTTATATGGGCCATTCTACCGAATTCGTGTAATATGCAGTCCCTCAACAATAAAAACTATTAACAAAACAATTAGGTATTTAGGCATAGATATTTAATTAGAAAATGTTATGGTCTATATAAACCCAATGCATTACATGAGATAGTGATAAGCTAAATATATACAAAATCATCATTTATAGGGTACTTTCTATTGGGAAGTAGCTGTCCCCAACCCTGACATCTAAATTTCAATGCCTTTAAATAACCCTTTTAAATTTTTTTTGATTTTTTTCAATGATTTAATTTCAAAGATCTTTATGATTGGGTTGAAACAGAACTTGGAATATTTAGATTTATTGTGGGTTTAATTTTTAAATCAATTTTCTATACTCAAAAAATCATGTCCCTAGTTTTCATGTCACTACCGAAACACAAGAGTTTTAGTCCATTGGCTGACCCTGTGTTTTAGCCACGACTCTGCATTTTTGACCATGCATTGACACTGCATCTCTGTCCCTCATGGTTGAATGGTAAGTAGCTAAATCCCATAGTTTTTATATAAATGTGTTCCAAAGTCTGAAAATCGACGTGTAACCTTAAGAATTGTCACTACCGAAACGCATGTTTTCTTCAATTAAGTAAACCTTTTGGGGTTTCATGGAAAATCTTATGTTTGTATGTGTGTTCACCTCTTCAAATATGTGTTTGCAAGCCGTGTGCTTGCTAGAATTCTTTATTTATGCTTAAAGTTAGCTAGAATTGTCACTACCGAAACAGTCACTACCGAAACATATGGTAGTGACCAGATGATTTCGGTAGTGACAAAATGAAATGGTAAGTAGTTCAATCCCATAACTTTTAAATAAATGTGTTGTGTGGACTAAAGGGCGGCCCAGAGCACCTTTTGGATGATTTTGGGAGAGAAATGAACATCCATCCAACAGTGCAGTCACTACCGAAACACTGGATGTCACTACCGAAACAGTGCAGCACTACCGAAACACTGGATGTTTTGTAAAAAATGAAGTATATTGAGTAATCAACTAAAATGTTATGATACTGATTGGATTAATGTATGTTCAATTTCATCAATCAACAACTCTGGAATCAATATGATCAGTATTTTGCATTTTACAAAGAAATATTGCACTTAGATTTTCATGAATTGTATAAATTGAACTTGAAAATTTGGTAAAAATTTCATTTTTATGGATTTCATTGTGAAAACCTTCAAGAAATATTTGTAAAAATACTCTTAAGAGAAGGGAAGGAAACAAAATCTGAACAGGTCAATGATAATACTTTTTTACTATAGTAAATGTGATGTTTCGGTAGTGACAATTTTTGGAAGAGGAAAAACATTCCAACACATTCTGAAAATACAATATAAAAATTGACTGTTCTTTTACTAGATATGTGTACTTTAGATATGGTACAATATACATACAGACAAAGTTTTGGGAATAAAACATAAAAGAATTCAAAATATTTCCGACCTGACTTTGCACCAATTCGGTAGAATGGCCCATATAAGCAGGTGTTGTCAATCCCCAATCATGTCCAATCAATTTGGAAACAAAATATACACCTCAGCTCTCTTTTTGGTGTCATATCAAAGGGTGTACACACTTGTGTACATTTGATATTTTACATTTAGATATTTTTGTAAATACCCACAAATGTTTAAAAACCTGTTTTCACTTTGTCATTATTGGCTATTTTGTGTAGAATTTTTAAACAAAAAGTTAGCTCAATCTATTGTAGAATATGTCTGTAACGTAATAAAACGTGGCAAAGGTTAACGGGGTGTGCAGACCTTCTGGCTTGACTGTACATGGGGACATGAGTTGTGCTTGAGGGTCTTTCATTTGGCTTATTTTGTGGAACCATTGTGTGGCTGTATAGTATATATTATACATTCTTATATGTAATATTTTTTCTAGGCTGTCTGCTGTGAAGACAATATTCACTGCTGCCCGAAGGGGACGACCTGTGACGTCGCGGCACAAACCTGCTTGAGTGCCACCGGGCCTGTGCCCATATTCACAAAGCTGACTGCAACTGCCGTGTCACCTGAGGTAAAGAAGACGCCGACGCTCCATGCTCAGTGTGACACCTCAACCTCCTGTCCCGACCGCAACACCTGCTGCTTCATGAAAAAGGAGAAGACATGGGGCTGCTGTCCACTGCCCAATGTGAGCATGTTCAACACACACACACACACACACACACAGACACACACACACACACACACACACACACACACACACACACACACACACACACACACACACACACACACACACACACTCTAACACAGAACATACATAGTCACCCGGGATACAGTGAACAAATGTAGCCAAAATAAAACAAAGAACATTCCCTCTCTTCTTTTTTTCTCTCCTCCTTTCTGCCTTGACCCTTTCTTCCCCTCAGGCCTTATGCTGTGAGGATGGCGAGCACTGCTGCCCACCTGGCTATAGGTGTGATATGGACACGACCACCTGCATTAAAGGAGAGGTCATCATCCCCTGGTACAACAAGCTGCCCGCACAGAGCCCTTCCAGCCCAAGTGAATCTGTTGCCGCGGTGACCTGTGCCTCTCACAGCAGCTGCCCCTCTGGCTCCAGCTGCTGCCAGCTCTCCAATGAGAAATTGGGCTGCTGCCCACTGACTGAGGTGTGTGTGTGTGCGTGCGTGCGTGCGTGCGTGCGTGTGTGTGTTTGTGCGGCGCGTGATGATTAAGCAATAAGGTTCGAGAGGCAGTACGGTATCGTCAATAATGTACTTGTTCGAGGGAGTTGTTAGGCCCGACGCGCAGGGCAAACCCTCGAACAAGTACATTATTGACGATACCGTACTGACTCGAGTACCTTATTGCTTTTATAACACGGTTGCCAGCGACTTTATAAATATTAAGTAAAATTTAATTATAAACGATAAGCTGCCTTTCAGCACAAAAAAGTTCTAGTCACCAAACATTGTGTATCGCATTTCAGTAGCCAAGAGAAAATAGTCCCCCTTTGTGTGGCTGTTGCTATGTAACAGACAAATAGCATTGGGAACTTCACGTCTGTAAGCCTAGCACAAAAGCTACGTGTGTTTCAATGGGTTTTTGGTCTAAGCGTTTGCAGTCACCTACAAATAATATTCGAGACTTTCAGTAAAGACTTACAATACTCTGCAACATTCGTGTAGCACAGAAACAACTAACCGAGTCAATTTAGACATAGAAAAAGTCGTGTAGATAGCTTAATTCACATGAAACATTCCCCACTACATTAGCCACAACACGCCGCCATCTTGGTTAGATATTTTCTTTTGAGTGCGCACTGATATGGAACGCTCAGGTAGATGAAAACAGTTCGTACAGTTACTATACCGTTGAATATAGCACACCCCGGAACTCACTCTCAGAATGGTGGATTCCATCTACCCGTGTTATAATTCCATCTACCCGTGTTATAATGCAAAATACAAAGCTAGAGCTTAGGACTGTACCAACAGAACAGACAGGTGAAGGATCGACACAAGTCTATATTGGTCACATGGAATATGTTTTAATCTACTCTACTATTTATAGCATATGGTCATCAACCTCATTGCCTGGAATGCTGTTTTGTGGGGATGGCACGATTTGCAAAGGAAAGTGTCATACTAAACGTAGATATAGTGCTATTGTATAACCGGGATAAAATAACTGTATAGCCTACTACAAGATAACTACACTTAACAGGCTATTTGATAAGATAGCGTTCTGAATGGGTGAAGTGTAAGAGGAGCCATTGTGCTTTTTTATCAGTGTGAGTTTAGTGAAAGTGAATGGCTCGACTTTTAATTGAACATTGAATTTTCATCTCTCTCTCATCACACTCTCCCAGGCTGTGTGCTGTTCAGACCAGGCTCACTGCTGCCCACTGGGATACACCTGTAACCTGAAGGCTGGGTCCTGCCAGAGGTCAATTTTGTTTCAAGTTCAGATGCTGCCCCTGATCAGGGTCATGGAACAGGAACCAGAAAAGCCTATTAACTTGCATGAGGACACGGAGGTCCAGTGTGATGATGCGTTCTCTTGCGACGATAAAGAGACGTGCTGCAGGGCCGAGGAAGGCTGGGGCTGCTGCCCGGCTCCAAAGGTACATAACTGCAGAACGGCAACTGTTTTCCTTCTATGACACACTACCACTCAGGGGTGGGTAATCTGTGTGAAATAAATATTACGATAATTCCACAAATTTACCTTGGTGATGCCACACAATTAATTTTGGTCAGTATTAGAAAAGACTTTTCAGTACTTTCATTATATAAAATACATCAAAGGTAAACTCTGTATCTCTGTATGATTTCTAACTCTTTCTCTCTCTCTTTCTCTCTCTCTCTCTCTCTCTCTCTCTCTCTCTCTCTCTCTCTCTCTCTCTCTCTCTCCCTCCCTCTCACTTTCTTTTCCTCTCCCTCCTGTGTCCTCTCAGGCCACCTGCTGTACTGACAAGAAGCACTGCTGTCCAGCAGGCTACAGTTGCGATGAGGCAGGCTCTTGCAGTCAGTCCACCAGGTTCCACAAAGATAACTGGCAGGTCTTCTTCTCAAAGAAGAAAAGAGCACTTGTCTTTTGAAAACAATGAGAGAGGCCTGTATGGGCTCTACATTTTACACACAAACAAGTTCATTTACTTTATATCCATTTTTCTGATTTGGCCAGAGAGGAGTACCAATATATGTTTGGGTCAACCCTAAGTTCACAGTAATTTCTACACATTTGGGAGCCTTCCATAATCTTGCACTTAATCAAAACATAGGAAGTAAGAGTTTAAACATTAGCCTACTCGTTTCAGTTCCACTAAAACGTTGCCAATGTTACATTTCCCACATGGGTAACAATTTAACCAGCATTCAGGACACAGTGGTTGCTGCCAAGTTCATCATAGACAGTTCCTGTTTGTACTTGAACTTAGTTACTCTAAAGTGTGATAATGAACATCAAATGCACTGTTTCAAGTATCATTCAGGTCAGAAATCAGTTTCTAAGATGTAAAATTTGTTTTAAAATGTGAATGTGAGTGATCCCAAATAAAGTGATTTTTAAACGAGTGAAACGATTTTGCATTGTTGTGAATACATAGTGTGCTGGCTAAACATTGTAAACTTTAAATGAATAAATCATTGTTATTGTATGGTTAAGGCATTTATACAATCTTTATTCCCTTTTCAACTTTTTTCAGATCATGTTTAAACATTGAGCACAGTTTTCTTCATATAGACAGATATGTCTGTAAAACAACAATGTTATATTTCAGTTGCAATGCAGAACAACTGAAGTCTATAAAGGTAGGCCTAAATAACACTGATACGTGAATAGTGAAAGAAAATAAAGTTAAACATGAATGTAAATGCAAATGCATTGCGTTTGCAATCAATAGACCTAAAAATAAAAATTAAAAGTAAAATATAAATGTTTTTTTTTGCAATAATGCAATTTACACGCAGTAGTTTCAATAAAGTATAACTGCCTTTTATCCCATACACAAACCGCACAACATAATGCTTCTTGACTGGATTACGGATGGGTACGTCTGCAGTTTGTAAACCCTTATAAGCCTAAAAAAACCTCTCTTAAACTAAACAATAGACTACCACATTACGTATCTATCCCTGCCAATACTGCCTTACCCATTTGAGCGCTGTGATCTTTGCTAAAGGCACAGTCACTAAAACACAGGCGTACTAGGGAGATGGGAAGTGGTGGCGTCATCACGCTCTGCGTGACATCCTGGTTTTGCAAAGCGCTGAGCTGTATATCAAATGGATTAAGGGAAAGACTTGCCATGTCTGGTGAAACATACTTATAGGTTGAGCGAATTCTAGTGTTGTGTTGACGTAGCTTATCTATCCATTGAAACCAAGCTATTGACGCACAAAGCTGGTGGCAAGATGGCGTAGCACCTGCCACTACAGGTTTAGACGATCCAATTGGAGTCAAAACAGAGTTAAGGACACTGGCCGAAAGTAAGGGTTTGCCGGATTGTTCTTAGGTTACTGGTCTGTTTGATCCAAATCACGGGACGGCATCGCTGTCCAGCTGTGAGACAAATGTCGACAGAGGAGCTGTCAACATCGGACAGCGAAACTGCCTTGGCTGGTACTGGAGAGCGATGGGCTCCGGTTGGAGCTGTGGCCAACCCTGAGGATGAACGAGGGAAACGGGACTTGTTGGAGCCCAGGCGGACGGGCACGGTGTCGGCAAATGCAACTGAGATGGCGGCCAGGCTACAGAAACTTGAAGAGGATCAAGAACTGTCAAACTCCTCGCTTCTCGCCCTAACGTCACACTTTGCACAGGTACAGTTCCGACTGAAGCAGATCGTCCATGCACAGAGCGACGAGAAAGAGAGGATGCTCATCGATCTTGAGGAGTTCGCTTTCAAAGGCTGTCCGCATGTTGTTGGCTGTCGGGCGAAGGATGCGCAAATGCTGGAGAACTCGGTGAGTAAAGGCTACTAACAGCTGTCCCTGTATCTGCACCTGTATCTAGCCTACTGCCTGTTGCTACAAGGGTATCAGTTATTGTGTTGTGGTTTAGATTCAACAACATTGTTATCAGAAATGCACAGTTGAAGTCAGAAACCAAATCTCCATTAGGCTAATCAGTGAAAATATTGTGGCGGTGCAAACTCGGACTCTCAAGAAGTCTGATGGTTGGGATTGCAGTATTTCATTGCTAAGTACATGATCCAAAATTGTCTGCTCTGGCCTGGATAAACACCATGACATTAGAGAGGCCGGCAAACAAACTGACCCACAAATATTAGGAAGAAAGTGATAAACAGGGATCAAATCAGAAGAGAGCCTCCCTTGCTCACTCATGCACACACACACACTGATGGATTATTCTGATGACTGTTAGTAAAGATTAACACTGTGTCTTAATCTATCTCTTCACCCACACACACACACACACACACACACACACACACACACACACACACACACACACACACACACCAACCACACACCACACACACAGTCTCCTGTCTGCTGTGATTAGGTTTTGATTTCATTTATCAAATAATGTGGACAAGCATCAGTGCAAACTGATTGCAGAGGGGAGCCAGTGCACCATTGTTTTTCTTGTCTCCACCCTTGCAGTAGTAAAAAGCTGTTTTCTGGGAATTTGTAAAATGGTTTCCTTTTTCCTTATTTGCTCTTTACATGCCTTTCATGTAGGAGGAACTGGTGAGTATTTCCTGCCAGATCTCTCTCTCTCTCTCTCTCTCTCTCTCTCTCTCTCTCTCTCTCTCTAGCCATTATAAACAGATACATAGTTCCTCATTGTAACAGCATACGCAGAGATTGTCACCACTGTGAATACATTATGTCAAACAAATATTCACACAGTACTTTCACATTCTTCAGTTTCTTGTATGATTATCTGGTGAACTCTATCTATCTAATTGACTGATGTTTGTGTGTGTGTGTGATTGTGTTGTTTCTGTGTGTCATTTTGATCACAGAGTGAGCGGGAGAAGAGAGAGCGTTTGGAAGCCCAGAGAGAGAAGCAGAAGGACCTGATTGTCCAGCTGAAGACCCAGCTGGATGACTTGGAGCGCTTTGCCTACCAGGAGGGCAGCTATGATTCCCTGCCCCAGTCAGTGGTAATGGAAAAGCAAAGGGTAAGACTCCAGCTGTGTAATGATGAACAGTCTTGTTGATTAACCTGTTACTTTATGTATGTATAAAATCATCAAGTTTAGTTAAAGCAATATTGTCTTCATGATGACCACATATGAAACATATTCTCTGCAGGTGATCATTGAAGAGCTCATTAGAAAGCTTGATGTGAATCTCAATGAGGACATCGGGAACCTGAACCCGGACGAGCTGAGGCAGAGAGTGGACGCCGCCATCGCACAGATCGTCAACCCGGCCCGGGTCAAAGAGCAGCTGGTGGACCAGCTCAAAACCCAGATCCGAGACCTGGAGATGTTCATCAACTTCATCCAAGGTAAGTTCACTGATTCCTGAGAGGACACGGTATATCCAATGAATGCTTGCCTCTCATGGACAGCTATGGTGGCATCTTTTTATTGATTACTTATGAAACCAGTCCTGTTTGACTGTTTGTGTGAATCTCTCTCTCATTTTGTTATTGTTGCATTGTATTGCTAATAATTAAGCCACATGTTTTGATTTTTAATATCTGCACAGACGAAGTGGGAAATCCTTTACTGTCTGACGGCCAGCACAGTGAGCAGGCTGGGACGGCCCAACCTAACTCAAGAGGCCCAGGGGGAAAAAAGAAAGGTGAGTTGTTTGGGTCAGTGTCCTAGTCACATTGACTTATACTAGCTAATCCTAAACTATAATAATCTTCCTATTGTTTGTCATGCAGTTTGTGTCTGAACGTGCCAAATTAAAGCCCTTCCCCAATTTAATGATTGTAATTATCAAGCATTGTAGCTATTTATGAAGTTCATGTCATACAATGCATTCTTGCTTTAGCTATAGCTAAAGTAACCTGTGATAAGTTAGTGATATAGACGAGTGTATTCAAGTGTTATGTATATATGTTGTTCTTTGCTGTGTGCAGTGGACCCAGAGCAGGCCCAGAGGATACGTGAGACGGGCCTGCAGCTGATCCAGCGCGCCCTGGCTGTCCTACAGATCTTCGCCGTCAGCCAGTTCGGCTGTGCCGCGGGCCACGTGCCCCAGACCCTGTGGGCCCAGGGCAGGGAGGCCAGCAATCAGGACTACGGCCCCCTGCTGCAGCGTCTAGAAGCGGCGGTGGAGCGTGTGCGTATCCAGGCGCCTCGCCGGCAGTCGGCCTCCCAGGAGGAGCAGCACATAGTCAGCTACACCGTGTGCCTGTCCCCTGGCGGGCCCCGCGATGAGCTGACCACCACCGTGCGCAAGGACCTGGCCATGGCCCTGCGTGACCTGCTGGCCCACGGCCTGTACGCTCCCTCGCAGGGCATGAGCCTGGTGCTGGCGCCCATCGCCTGCCTGCTGCCCTACAACCCCAGCCAGGCCAAGAACATGCACCCTTGGGAGCTCTTCGTCAAGTACTACCACTCCAAGGACGGCCCGGCCTTTGTGGAGTCGCCGGCGCGCCAGCTCTCGCAGTCCTTCAGCCTGCCGGTCGGCGACGGTCCGGTGACGGTGACGCCCAAGCAGTCGCTGCTGTGGGCCGTGCACTCGGTGCTGCACGAGCACAGCCGCTACAAGCGCGGCGCTGACTCCGAGTTCAAGGCGCTGGTGTGCATGGCGCTGAACGAGCAGCGGCTGGTCTCCTGGGTCAACCTGCTCTGCAAGTCGGGCACGCTGGTGAGCCCCCACTACCAGTCCTGGAGCTACATGGCCCAGACGGGCTTCGAGGGGGCCCTGCGCATCCTGGGCCGCCTCAGCCACCTCAAGTTCAGCCTGCCCGTTGACTTGGCCGTGCGGCAGCTCAAGAACATCAAGGATGCCTTCTGAGGAGGAGGGATTGGACACGGGGCCTCTTCCAGCTTTCTGGTCCCCCTCTCTCTTATTTCTCTCTCGCTCTCTCTTCCCCCTTCTCTGCCCCCCTTTCATTCTCTCTTTGCCTTGCTGTGCTTTTCACAAGTGTGCTCCCGTGTTATCCCTCTGTAGAAATGAAGGAGAAATGGAAAGAGTGTGTGAGGGAGAAAAGTTCCTAGATGGGGCGGAGAGGATGAAGACCACAGGCCTTGGGCCACCACTGGCTGTCCATTCAAACTAATGAGGGCAGTGTGAATCTTAGATATGCTGCATTGCTATTCCTTAAAATGAAAATCCTTAAAATGCTGGAAAGTTGCTTTACAGTGATTTCTGCATGAGTGCCCTGCAGAGCTATCAAAGCAGATATATCAAAGTTACCAACACTAAGATGCTTGAAAAAGTTGTCTGTATGTCCATTATATTATGATGTGTGTAAGTTCAGTCCAAGAAACTGCTATTTCTAATGGAAAGCCAAGGTTGGGAAGGTTACTTTCGAAATGTAATAAGTTACAGATTACTAGGTACCCTGTTACTTTTTGATTGGCAGACGAAAGGCGGCGCAAATTCAAACAAGTGAACCAATCATAAACAATGCTCAAAATTTGAGCACATACTGCCAAATGAATGGAGCCTGACTAGACGGCAAAAAGATGCAACAGAATGAATGTTATATTGTACATATAAGCTTTAATGCTATTTACTTCGGATGTAGCCCCCTTTGTAATCACCAATATTTTGATTAGTAACTAATTTAATTAGAGATTACAGATTACAAGTACATACATTTTGTCATTTAATTATGTTACTCCATTACATGTTACTAGTTATTCTCCAACCCTGTGGAGGGCAGAGCAAGATCGATATCAGATCAGGCTTTGTTATGCACTTTTGGAGTGTTGGAATCTTTCGCTGCATGCCATTGACAATGATTTAAATTTTAATGCCATTTTGTTTTTTAACTTCTCCTCATGGAGATATAGTTGTGCCATCAACTATACATACAGTGTGTGGGGGTCTATATACATAACTCATTCAAGGTTAAATCCACTTGACACTATTACGTTGTGTATGTTTCTTGTACTTGTACAGGATATTTGTTGACTTTAGTCTATGAAAATGGAGAGGAGGGGCAACTTTTATTGACAACCACCCAAGGGTGCTACTGAGTGCCTATAAAAGAGAAGAGGAAACATCTGGGTAAACAAGGACTGTCCACAAAAAATATGATATGATGCTGTAACAGGTGTTGAAGGAGTCATAGTTCGAAGGCCCAACGGTGACCGTCTCATGATCGTGTCCCTTTGAAGAGCAACATGTAGGTATTATCAGTTACCAGACTATAAGGGACCATATTAACAAGTTTCCTAGTCGTCACTCTTGTGTCACTGAATGTAGAAAAAAGAAGAAAAGACATCCACTGCAAACATCTATCCATTATCTATTTTTGAATTATTACCACTGACTTGAATATACGTGATTCTGAAATTGCTGGATATCATCATTTTTGTCAGCACTTGAAATCATACCCTTAAACAAAGTTGGGGAAACAGTTCTGAAACCTCACTGGCTTTTAGTGATCAAAAGGCCTGCTTAAATCCTCCCTCAAGTGTCAACCTGCTGCTTATGACATTTTAGTTCCAATAAAAAATAAAACTATATTTGTATTCTATATGCTAAAGCTTTCATTTTATCAAGGGAAATGCTTTGTGGAACATTTCAAGGTTCAGTTCTTGGTTCTCTTTTTGTTTGATGAACGGTGTTATGTTCTGTTATCTTTTCATTAAAAAAAATAGATGTCAAAGTATGCATAAACATATCCTGAAGTTCTGAATGTACCAAATCCTATGTATACTCAATCTGTTATAATCAGGTAGATTTGATTTCTCTTCGTAGCAAATGAGCCTCGTCTCTAAAGGTTAACCCTTTTATGATGTTAATTTACTGCATCTGTTTTAGTCATTTGTGTATTGATTCTTGAAATTATGTTTTTGTTCTGCATGGTCTGTTTAGTTTTGTATTTATTTATTTATTTACCGGTGAACTAGTCCTTATTTGGGGTAAACTTAAGTTTGTGTTTAACTGACAGCAATTCAGTTACACACTTATCTCAGACCAAGATCTGTTGTGACCTTTTAATTTGTCTTCTAAGAAAAAATGAATGACCTGCTGCATTTAAGGGAAAGTGTTTTTTAACACGCCTGTTGTACACATCCAGTGCTGATGATCTGCTGTTACTCGAAGTGTAACTCCTGTTTTTACCAATGTATTAGAGACCAAATAAATCCACCAGAAATATGTCTGATTTTTTAGTTATTTGAAAACCAAAGGTTTCTCAGCAAACACTGTAAATGCATTAAAAAAAAGATGTTTCAGACCATGTACAAATGTTAAAAACAAATGTTATGCCTCAGAATTTTAAATAGTCAATAACATACCTGAACTTTACCTTGATTAGATTAGATTAGATTGGATTCAACTTTATTATTGAGTACAAGTACTGATACAACAATATGCAATTTAGCATCTAATCAGAAGTCCCCAAAAGCAGTCAAAGTGCAGAGTATGTGGAAAAGTAAAGTGGAATATGTAAATAAATAAGATATGTACAGTAAGGATTAAGATATGGAGTATGAACAGTATAGATAGAAGAATAGCAGCAATAGAAGTAGGTAGTGCAGATATGATAAGTATATATAACGTGCAGGTGTACGTTTAAAGTGATGGTAGTAAATTAAATGAAAAAATAATAATAGTAATGTTATATACGGAGTAAGTTCAAAGGTATGATATAAGTACAATGCACTACAACACTAAAGGCAAGATAATAATTTAAAGAGATATACATATGAATACACTATACGTGGGGTCATTACAGTAGTTAAATGATCAGGTGTGAAGATAGGCAACAAAGGGATCATGTTGAAATGTTTTTATATTCAAATATTTTAATATATTTTAAAATATATTATTAAATATATTTATAATATTGTATCATAATGTTACATATTACATTTCCTATAATCAAGGGAATCTAATGAACTGTCAATTTAACTAACAGGTATCAATTTCTTATAATGTATTTTTAAATTGCAGAGGTCATATTCTATCACACTGTTATCATCCAAAGGTTTAACTCGGGTAAATTATCAATGATTTCACAATATTAGGTCTACATCAATTTGTTTTTTCAAACATTGACCACGAACCTGTCATTAACCTTCAGGTGTTTTATACAATAGCCTGTCGTCGATAAGACTGCCCACCCTCGTCACTTTTATACATTTTCCCATTATAAAATGTTGATTTGTGCAGCTGTAGGTAGTCACTTGTTATTGCTACTCCAAAACAATAGGTGGCGACATAACATTTCTCTTGTGTTGAAGCTTTCTCTGATGTGAAAGGTCACGCGGACGCTAGCAACTTCCTTTCCCGTCAACGGCGGCCATAGAACACCATCAGTAAGTAATGTTTCCTTAGAAGAAAATCTTTATCCATCTTAAAATGTAGTAGTATCTCTCTTGTTCTCAATTCCCTAGATGGGCAGAAAACATTTTAATTGACATCTATTTCAGTAACTTATGTTAGTTTATTCACGAGATTCTTAGATGGTAGGTATGTTGTTGCGGCGGTTCAAGCTCACGTCTCAGTATTCGAACATGGCATACCTGTGGCAGACGGGCTTTAATTTTAGGTCTAGTAATCGAGCGAACATTTTGCACATAATTTTGGAGTCCAGGCATTCCTCAGAATGTTGACTTTAGTTGTATCTGTGTAGTATATTGTCTGTTAATTAAGTTACGCTAGCTAAGTTAGCGTTAGCGTTGTATGTCCAGTCAGCCTTAGTTAGCTTTGTGGCTATGTCGGGAAAGGACCAACTGAAAGTACATCCCATGTGCACATTGACTTTGCATTTGACTGCAAGCGGACACATAGAGTTCAAAAGTTGTCATAAACCGCAGAATTATCTACGTCGACGTGTGACTTTTGTCTGGCATTGTCAGCCCCCAAACATGGTTGATGAGACTATAGCTAGCCAAGTTTAACGTGATGGGTCTATATGGGGTAACGATCCATTATTCGACAAATGTATTAACACTAGTTTGTGATCTCTTTGGTTTGTTAACGTAGAGATGGGCAAATTCATGAAACCTGGAAAGGTGGTGATGGTCCTGGCTGGACGCTACGCCGGACGCAAAGCTGTTATCGTCAAGGTAAGTCTACCAGCTCAAGTCATTCAATACGGGTGTGTGAAGGCCCAGGTATGATGCATTGTCTGTTTTTGTCAGGCATGACAACAGTTGGAGTTTACATTGGTGCCAAATTAATTTGTCGACGTTTTTCCTTTGACAGAACATTGATGATGGTACAGCTGACCGCCCATACAGCCATGCGCTGGTCTCTGGCATCGACCGCTACCCACGCAAGGTGTGTACAACCATGGGCAAGAAGAAGATTGCCAAGAGGTCTAAAATCAAGGCCTTCGTCAAGGTTTTCAACTACAACCACCTGATGCCAACCAGGTATGGAGCATTCCCCTCACATATGGGCATTTGTAATACTCCGGTAAACCAGTCCTAGATCTGGTGGTGTACTTTCTGAAGCTAATCTGGATTTTGAGAGATTAAATAATTGAGATCGATGGGTGATGCCCTAATGCAGCATTCCCTTCCTTAGCTTCCTGCTTGATTTCATCTCATTTCAATCTCCTTACACATCTTCTACCCTTTTCAGGTACTCTGTTGACATTCCCCTGGACAAAACCGTTGTCAATAAGGATGTGTTCAGGGACCCCGCTCTGAAGCGCAAAGCCAGGCGTGAGGCTAAGGTTAAGTTTGAGGAGAGGTGAGTCTGCTTTTCCTCATTTCATCCAAAAAGTATATGAGCTCAATAATGTGGTGATGAATGCTGTGTTCCTTTTCATGTGGTTCAGAACAGCGTGGCACACAATATCCCAATTGTGCCAAGGGAAATGTAGAGATACTATAGAATGTTTGCGTGCTCTTGCTAAGAAAAGTAATGGCCAGTAAAATGTCAAGAACACATGCACCAGTCAAATACATCCTAACCTTCAGACGATGGGCACTAGGATTGGCAGTGCTTATTTAAAAATGACAGGGTGCAAAAACGTTGAGTGTGTGTGGCTGATTTGAATGATATATCCACTACTTGGGGAAAGTGAAACTCTTCAAGAATTGACATGTATGGAAAGGCTACATTAAGAACATGTTGCAACAAGTCATCTTATTTGACCAGACTTTGATGGCTTCAGTCAATATAAGAGCAACTATTATTTAATACTTGACCTTTTGAAATTGGAGTATTAACATTTCAAAACTAACAGTAATAAGGTATTCAGATTTTCTGTTGACATGATCTACCAATGTATTTGAACATGCATCAAGATGTTCATCATACATATCCAGTTAGTGTGAGGCATGGATTTATTGGCTGGAATGGATTCATAGCAGAATCACTTTAAACACTTGCTCTGAATCTGCACTATCTATCTAGGCCCCTTTTTGGGCAAGGACCAGACCCCTTTTTGGGCAAAGGCCTTCGAGTCTACCTGAGCAAGGCCACAAACAAAGGACCTGACTGGATGTCCCCGCTCTATGCAATTAGTGCAGTGGACAATGGGATCGCCCCATTGGCTTTGGCTTTTAAGAACTATGGAGACTATTGGTGAAGGCTTGTGCTAATCATATTTTTCTTTCTCTTTGCAGATACAAGACAGGCAAGAACAAATGGTTCTTCCAGAAGCTCAGATTCTAAACCCTCACTTGTTTCTCAAATAAATGTGTAAAAAGGACCTGACTCATGGTGGTTTCTTGTGGCATTCATGCTCTTGAGCAGGTAAATTGCAAAATTCACGTCAGATTTATCCATATATTTTGATATGAGTGTAAAAATGCTGCCTCAAAGTTGCTACCATGACTTATTTAAGTCTGTATTGAAGAAACATTCTAATAAAAAAAAAAGTGGCATAGCATAGTTTTACAAATGCACTTAAACTGCCAAATAATTAGTGCGTGATCAGTTAGT
This sequence comes from Sprattus sprattus, assembly GCF_963457725.1. Classification (NCBI taxonomy): domain Eukaryota; kingdom Metazoa; phylum Chordata; class Actinopteri; order Clupeiformes; family Clupeidae; genus Sprattus; species Sprattus sprattus. Next base: position 22,185,136 of record NC_137916.1, read on the forward strand.
CAGCCATGCCTTGGGAAACAGTTTTTCACCACAAGGTGGTGCTTGTGTCAAGGCTGCTCATACTTCTAATTGCTGGCCACTTCTGGTTTGTTCAACTCAGTTTCAAGTTAATAATTGATTTACAGTACTACTTGGTAAAGCTGTCTTACCATGGTAATGTATTTGGGTCAAAAATGTGCTCCAGTTTGGAGCGTGTAGTACATCAACCTACTTATTTTAAGATTTGTACAAGCTTCAATACTAATAAGATAATTGTTTTGTTCTCAGTCCAGTCAATGATGGTGACATTTTTCCCTTGCACATTTGTCAAAACTACCTGGCCCAGGATATGGCATAATATGCCATGTATGTTGCTCACACAGTGGCCTTTTGCAACTTCCTGATGTGCATTGTGAAGGACTGATCAAATGTACAACCTTTATGTATTCTGTCAGACAGCTAAGCTTTCAAGTTTAATCAAGATTGAATATTGAATTTAATATGACAGTGGGCTCGAACCTGACCTGATGTTTCATGCACATCTATACATCATATACTGTTTGCAAATTATTGTACTTACAGGGTTTCTGCGAGTCCTTAAGTCTCATCAGATAATCCGAATTTTAGGCCTTAACATGTCCATAAAAAGTCTTAATTACGATATTGACTGTTAATAAAAATGTATTGGATTATATGACTTTAAAGTTTTAAACTTCAGTGCAACGTGTGTGGGGATCACTCCACAACAAAACGATACCCACATGGAAACTAAAAAGAATGCAAACTTCAGCCCGGTCAGGATTTACTGGAGCACGCAAAGGTAGTGTGTTGCGAAGAAAAAACGACAAAAAAAAACATAAATGAAACATAAACATATAATAAATATATAAAACCACACACAACTTAATTGCATAGGCCTACTGCAATTAAGTTCTCTGTGGTTTTATGTTTTCTGGTGCACACAATACAATTTTATTGCAATATCTAGAGTTGGATTTCTTTTAATTTCTAGGCTTCCACCTGTGGCAGGTGCTGATGTTGCTTTTTGTCAAACATAACAATCGCTAAATAATTAGACTTATTGGATTATAGATTCAATTAGCCTAATGGAATATAGATTCGCTAAAATAAGCGGGGTGTCTGTTGGGCCCCGACCTGTTATAAATACAAAAGGTTGGGCCTCGAGTCGAAAAGGTTGGGAACCCCTACTTTAGACTACATGTTCAATAAGTCGGGGTCGTCATTCTCTTGTGGGGTAATGACGATGTAAGGGTAAGTCTACAGTCCCACAGTCTCTGAATCTGAGTGGTGATGGTGTATGCCTAGACTCGTATTCGTTACTCTTGCGTACATGTGTGTAGTCATGTTTAGTTTAATGTGAATAAATTCATTTACTTTGCAAGTAAATTTGGGACTATTGATTTTACTTCATATCTGTTGTGTTCTATATAACGCACCACCACTAGGTGGCGACTACGCGTTGAATGTAAGATGTTTTAGTATCAAAGAAGATGCTTCAGAATTGAGAAGAAGTAAAGAAAGAAATGAGGAATGACGTGTCCGTGTATTACAGTTTAGTTTAGTACAATACTACTTTCTTAATACACCTACAACATAACAATATCCTTCATACTTTGTTTGCAAGTAAGGATGTGAAATAGGTCTTAAATTGCATTCATAATGGTCATAACAAGGTCTTAAAAAGTCTTAAATGTAACTTGTTGAAACCGGCAGAAACCCTGTTTTGACCAGCCACCTTTTGGTGAGAGGGGATGCTCAGTTGGGAAATATCCAACACCAGTTATCTGCTTTGTCAGCCAAGGGGCTCTCTAAGTGTTACGACTGGCAGGAGTTCTCTTCTAATGAGCTCCTTGTTTATTCTTGTCTCATGAACAATATTACTATGAGGCATTGTTCTGTTCCACACAGACCGTGCTTCCTGATTCCAGTCTATGGCCGTCTTACTCCAGCAAGAATTCTTCCAGTCGCTGGCTTCTCATGGCTCCCCATCTTTGGGTGTGTATAGGCATAGTCAAGCACTTAAGGTTAGAATAGTCGCAAGTTAGGTATTTATTGTTTAAGAAAGTGTTTGATGCGTCTCCAGTGGGTGCTCTTCTCATGTTAAGTTCTCAAATAAGTTCCTTTTCTTCTGTAATAGGTCTGGGTCTTTGCCTTCTGCTTGACCCAAAAATTACACATCCTGCTTCTGGTCAAGTCCTTTAGTGCAGGGGTCCCCAACCTTTTTTGCATCACGGACCGGTTTAATGTAGGGGATTTTTTCACGGACCGGCTTCAAGGTGTCATTTTACACCACTTATTAGTCACGTCATCCATTCATATTGATGTGAGGCAAGCGCGAGTTTGATACAATGAAGCCCGGTCTGCTCATATACACAACAGCTAACATTAACGTTAGGTATTACGAACGTACAGTGCATGAAAAATACAACTCACCATAACTCCGAATCAGTGCTTGGTCTCCATGTGCCGAAGCAGTTTTGAAGGCTTCATTGGCTCGTTTGTTAGCTTGTCGCCACATATTAAACAGAGCGGACTTGGTGCTTGAGAATCACCTGTTGCAATAAACCCGTATTTTAAAGTAGCCTATGACTCCTGGTATTGTCTGTTAAAAGAAGCTTTCTTTTTTTGAGGTTCTAGGCTCCTTCTCTGGCTCCTTAATTGACCGTTTCACCTTTGAAGCTCTCCAAAGAAGCTCTCCAAAGATGTTTGTTTTATTACTAATTTTCGCTAGTATGCGGGCTTTTTTTTTTAAGTGACATATCACGTGAACGAGACAAGCGTCTTGACGTGACAAGAGGCACAGGCGAATGTTTCGTCCGGGAAAATCCGGTAGTTTTTCAAAATAAAACACCTTTCAGACTCCAATAATTAATACAGAGGAAATTATATAAATTATTTATTCTTTCTGTGCGGCCCGGTAACAAATACCTCACGCACCGGTACCGGGCCGCGGCCCGGTGGTTGGGGACCACTGCTTTAGTGCCTCTGTTCAGCTCTCTCTTCATCCATCAATCCATCCATCTATCTATAGTTATGTTATGGTTGGTGTGCTGTGTCTGGTCCTAAGAATTTCAGTGCCCAGTCTGAATCTGTGTTGTTATGTTCTCCATCCTCTTAATACTGTGTATAAAAGATTGTGTAGGTTTATCCTTGGCTGTCCTTTCACAACCCACCACTGTACAATGTATGAAACACTTAACTTTCCCTCTCTCAATAGAAGAAGACAGTTGCATTGGTATCACTTTATTTTTTAAATGTATTTATTTCAACTACCCTCTTTACTTAAATAATGTATTTGTACCAGTCTCATCTCATTACAATTTGACATGCCTCTCAAATCTTTTTTTCTACTCCCACAGTCGGTAAATCTGTTGGTAAAATGGCTTTTAAATAGATACAGATATATTGATATAGATAAATAGTTATAGATATATAGATATAACTATACATATACAGTATGTATTACTATGATTAACATTAACATTATTATGCTCCTGAGCTGATGATCTGTTGTTGTGCTCTGCTTGGAGCGCAGTCGTATAATTCGTTATACCTGATGTCTTGCTGCAATTCTGCTGATCGTTTGTTGTGTGTTGTTTTTGTTTGTCCTGTCTTATTGTTGTTTCTATGTTTATGTTCATTTAATGTATGTTTACTATCTGATTGTGTTGTAGACCCCCTCGAAAACTAGATGGCACATCTCAAGGGGTTATTACCAATAAAGATAATTTCCAACATGTGCATCTGAAAATTAAAGTCTTGAACTTGAACTAATAGGATATTCTTGTTTCTGACCACTGTACCCAATTTTCCTTTTTTCTTCATCTTATTCTGCATCCATCTCTACAACAAAGTTACTCAAAGTTGTTTAGCATAGTAGGTGACATTAGGGAATTGGTAGCTTCTCTACAGTTGGGGGCGGTACAGTTTGACTTTGGCGAGTATTAGCAAATACACTACTGCGCAACCTCTACAGGCAGATGGTAGTCCTAATGACAAACCAGTTTATTCACGTTCACCATACCATGCTACTCAGAGGGCACGAACAGCTCTCATGGAGATCCATCTGTTACCGAACATGAGCCATCGGTGTGATGGAGTTTAATACTTCAGAATCAGCCTTCCAGTACACCTGAAGGTAGGCCTAGGTGATTATTGGGGTAACCAGACCAACACTGGTCACCCCAGTGATTATACTTGCTCGTTAAGTATTTGAAATCCGAAATACGGTAGCTAACTAGCTAACTAACCTCAGCTACGTTAACATAAGGTTGTTCTGGTAAGGAAAAAAGAAAACAATCAGCTATTCTGACAACGTAATTTTGTATTGCTAACGTAGGCTAGAATAGGTAACACGTGGGCCATAACAGCCCACATTCCATAACCTTTTCAAAACTAAGTTGACGTTCTGTATATTTCTAATTAGCAGGTACTATAGTGGTGTTTTTGTGACTTGATTTTTTTTCTGAAAACGTCAAGCGAAGTAACGTTAGCAGCTTGCTAACCTACGTTAGCAAATTAAACGTACGCTAGGATAAGTACACGAGTGAGAACGGTTGAAAACGAGTGTGTCAGCTTATGTGTCAGACTAAAACTGCTCTGGAGGTCGAAGCTATGTTAACAGAATCGGCCACTCTTCCCATTCATAACGTATTTTATTAGCCTTGAGGGAGTTGAATGAACTGGCTAGCATGCTAACTATTTGGCTAGCTAGGATTACCTCTCATGAGGTTTAAGTGTCAAACGCTTGTCATTTTACTTATGAACCCCATGTTCAAATAGTTGCAAATCACCTTTTTGCTGATCTAGCTGCAGAAAACTGTTTTGAAGTTTGGATAACAAATTGCACTCATTTCCCCCGATAAGAGGTATCTATCTATCTATCTATCTATAATATGAACTGTATGGTTGATATTGGGCATTGCCAGTAGGTTACACATGTACCGTCAGACACATGAACGTGCAATCTCCCACTTACATGAAACAGGTTGACAGGTCAATTATGTGAGCTTGGGTCGTCATATAGACAACAAAAAGCCCACTTGGTTGCACCAAAATGAGCAACCATTGCAGCTCCCCGCATGGGGAGGAAAACGTGACCTGCGTGCGCCTGTTTACCTGCCCTTAGACTGCTGCTAGGGGAAGAGGATGATGAGCCAGTTACATCCCTCGTGTCTGAACAATTGAAAGCAAACCAAATATAAAATATTTAGACCTATAAATAAAATATAAGACCTGAGGTTTTTAGGTGAAAGATAAAAGATGAAAAAATGTAGGTCTACTTGCTTTGTGCACAAATAGTCACTTGCTTGTTTCTTTAATTTATACTTATATTATTAGCGTAGGTGATTGTGATGTTAAACGATATTCAGCAGTTTCATTATTCGTAACTAACGTTACTTTACCCTTCTGGGTAGGTAATCTAGGCCTTCTTAACGTTAACTGATTGTCAGTACCGTTGCTAGTTTGTTGTCATTATGTGAACGCTCCCAATTTGGAAGTGGGACAAAATGCGAACTTTCCCATTTTCAAGGTGCCTGAACGTACTGCTTTTACCTTCATGGCCATGTTCAGTGGTTGTTTTGTTTGAGCAAGTTAATCTGTTACAAATTATCCAAAGGGGCTTGCTTCTGCAGCCTTCACTTGTTGAGTGAGGCGGTACAGGGACAGAATCACCCCCACCCACTGAGTTGCAGTGAGCAGATAAGCTATCAGAGTGTCATAGTGCAGTATTTATCCTACCAAAGGCAACCCCCCATTCCTGATATGTCCTTCAGTTGTCACAGTTTTGCTTGAGAAAGTAAAAAAATGTTTGTCTTTTTTCCCAGAGGAGTCAGTTTTGGAATAATTTGAGGGGAAATGGAAGTACCTCCTCATCTGGTTGTACGAATAGCTAAGTGTTTTATGGGAGGAAATGTATCTAGAGTTTTGCAAATTATGCCGTAATGGAAAGACTAGTGTGGAACTGTCATATCCTCAATGAACAATAACAAAACAACAATTGCTTCAAGAGAACAGAGCTCTCCAGTTCCAGTGGTGACGCACATTTGAGGTGATGTGTTTTTCTCAGTCTAGCCTCAGTCTGACTGATAAATGAAGATGAACAGGTTTTTTAATTCCTTGTTTAACCCATAGAATTTTTGATATTTATTCAATGTCGTTAAGAAAACAACATGTCTGGAGTAGGCCAAGTAAGTTTATGAGACCATGCACATTTTATTTAATCCTCTTTTCTGTTTCTTTCTTGCTGTTTGTGTGTGTGTGTGTGTGTGTGTGTGTGTGTGTGTGTGTGTGTGTGTGTGTGTGTGTCCCTCCCTCAGGTTGTCGTGATGGGGGAGCGGCCCGATGTCAATCCCCGAGTAGGGATTACCCCTGTGCAGCAGATGCTGGCCTCAGGCACAGGGGCCCTCTTGACGTCCCTATTTGGTGAGAGGCTTTCCTTCCTTGTGTCCTCCGTTCCAATTCACCCTTTTGTCATTTAACCCTTTAGTATGTTTCATTTGTGTCTCCGTACGTTTGACACTCTGTCTCTGACTACCCAGTAACTCCCCTGGATGTTGTCAAGATCAGACTACAGGCCCAACAGACGCCTTTCCACCAAGGTAAGAATGGTGACCCACCACTGTTGTCATCTAATCCTTGTTGGACTGTTGTTAAACAAAAAGACACTCACAGAAAACACGAGGGAGACATTTTAAAGAAGCACCATGCGAGACAGATTTTAGGTGTAAAACAACAAGCGTGCTTTAGCTAACCACTTACATGCTTCACGCAGTTCTAGTGCTCTGCTGCTCTTGTTTTGTCTGCTCTCACTTTGATGTATGCTCTTTGGTATATGCTTGCCACCTTGCTATTTTCCATTTTGTATTGTTGTCTTATAGCCTTGGCATCTGACAAGGGTTCCTGGACAAGGGTTATCCGACCCTCAAAGTGTGAGTATATGCTCTGTCATTTACACACACACCACACACACAATTACATAGATGAAGACACATAAACACACGTGCTTGCCTGCCCATAGTGCATCTAACTAGCTTAATAGACATGAGATAAACTAAACAACAAACATAACATATAAATAAAGAGTTAACAACTCTGCTTTAGCCTTGGATGCATTCAAATGAGATTACTAACAGTTTAGCTCTGCAGAATGCGAATACATGCTAATCTTCTCCAACTCTAAACTGCTCACACAAAATCTACTTTTGTGCAGTTCTTTTTACCTCTGTTAATTCCTCCATTAATCAGTGTGTTTTGTGGGTATGTGAAGCATGGGTGAAAAGTAGCCGCACAGCACTGTTTTTTATTTATATCTCGGCAGAACAAATATAACCCTGTAAAGTGAGTTTTTGCCAGAGCCGGCTGGATTTAGTTTGTCTTGCTGTGATGTGAGTCTACACGGTCATTGCCATGGCGTTTGATATTTATAGCTCATCTTATCTCTGCAACAGACTGCCTACCCTCCACTGGTGCCACTGAACCTTTTGTAGGCAACCCCTTGCATGTCTGAGCAAATATGTGCTGTTAAGTAGCATGTTCTGCCATTTCTTAGAATTGTTTTTGGAATATCCGAAACATCAGAATGTATGCCTTGTTGATTATCTTCATTTATAGCAAAAAGGACATCTATAGATCTGTTGATTTTGGAACCCAATGGTTGTTTGCAAGTTGAGTCAAAAATTACTTGAAATGAACTGTCCTTCAGACAGGTAGGCTTGTGCCATTTTATTTCTTGTGAATTTGGTAAAAGTGGATGTTACAGGGATAATCTTCTAGGCTAAAGGAAGACAGCATGACAGTGGTATGACTCCAGACTCTGCTGACCTTACAGGGAAGTGCTTCCTCTATTGTAATGGACTCATGGACCACATTTACGTCTGTCAGAATGGCACAGGCTGTTCCAGCTGGTACAAAACCCCAACCCATTTCAGTGGGACATTGGTGAGCATACCTGTCTGTCTGTCTGCCTGTCTGTATGTCTCACTCTCTCTCCCTATTGCCCTATCTCTTTCTCTCTCTGACATTCTCACGCTCACACACACACACACCACACACATAGCCATTGTTATCAAGTCCTATTTTCTAAGAATCAAACAAATAACCAGATATTCTGGTTACTCTCTTTCTCTTTAACACACACACAGCTGTTATTGTTGAGTCCTATTTTCTTAGAATAAAACTGAATAACCTTAAATCAGATATATTGGTTACAATGGTGTACATGTCTGATATCCACAGCAACAGTGTCTCCACATAACACACACTTTTTTTGTTTCCTCATAGGACGCCTTTGTGAAGATCACTCGGCATGAGGGAGTCAGGTCTCTCTGGAGTGGCCTTCCACCTACACTGTGAGTAAAGTGTGGCAAGGCATCCTCCTGTTGTAAAACATTGTTATTGCAGGATTATTCTACCTTTCCATTTCACTCATAGACCAGAATAGAACAGACTCTGGCAAGCCAATCAATAAAAGCTCATATGTACAAGGTGACAAGTTGTCCGTTAAGATATTTGTTGTATGTAAACAGTTCATCACTGAAACAACACTCAAACACTGGCTCCTGTTGGTCCACAGGGTAATGGCTGTACCTGCCACCATCATATACTTCACCTGCTATGACCAGCTGAGGGACTTTTTGCGCTACAGAATGGGTTACCAAGGCAACCATGTGCCCCTCATCGCAGGAGGTTTGGCCAGATGTAAGTGGCATATATTCTTACACACACACACACACACACACACACACACACACACACACACACACACACACACACACACACACACACACATCTTGTGGTTATAAAAGGCAACCAGTTTGAAGTGTAGTGCGTAGTCTAATAAGGAAATGTGAAGATGACACACTCATTCATGTAATCTTGAGCAAAAGCTCTTCAGAGACCCTTGTAAAGGCTTGTCAAACCCATGTGATGTAATCACAATAACGGCAGGCACAGATAACTGGAAAGACATGAGAGAGAAAGGGGAGGGAAAGATACAGGATGTTCCACAGCCAGACTTCGCAAGGTAGACAGCCAAAATCCTTGATATACTCTTAAAGAAAAGAAAAAGCAAATAGTTACTTTACTGAAACTTATTTATGATTTTTTTGAAATCATATTGTAAATGTTATTGAAAGACGGTTACTACTGAAGCCAAATAACAACCATCAGCTGATCATGTACATTGTGTGGCTTTTATATGTGGATTAATGTTTCATGCGTTGATAGTTTCAGTAATAAAAGCTAATAGTTGATTAGAAATCATCTCTCTTTTTTCCCCTCCTCCCCCTCCGTCTGTGCCCCAGTGGGTGCCGTGACTGTGATCAGTCCATTGGAGCTGATCCGCACTAAGATGCAGTCTCGCCGGCTGTCCTACAAGGAGCTGCAGGTGTGCATCCGCTCGTCGGTGGCCCAGGACGGCTGGCTGTCCCTCTGGAGAGGCTGGGGGCCCACTGTCCTCAGGGACGTGCCTTTCTCAGGTGAGTTTACGTTAGCATTAGACATTGACTCTGTCAGCTGATAGACAGTTTTCCTCAGGGATATGGAGGACATGGAACCAAAGCACACTCTGCACAAAAAGACAGAACTTGCCCAAGTTGACAATTGACAAACCATATAAGCAGTGGCTCATGTTCACTCAGTCATAGTGAACGTGTGGTATATGTGCCACTTTTTCCCCCTTTTTTTCATTCCGGCCAGCACTTTGACTTTAATTATCTTAATTACAGACGTAGTGAGAAAGGATTTCCTGCTCTATACCCCTTCAGCAGTACCTCTCTCATATGTCTTTTTAAGAACCATTAATAGAAGGGAAGAAAGACCATGCCATAAATGGTATATGATACCATATACCGGTGCGTTAAGATCCAAACGGTTCCTGTTTGTTTTAACTGCTGTCATTACAGTGCATGTATGTAAGTAATGGATAATACAAACTACTTCACACATGCAGTTATTATTACTCTTGAAAAACTTTAAACCTAAATCTAATCCTAACCCGGAGTACAAGGCCTGTTTAGTCCTGGACGACTCTTCAACGTTTGATGGAGCAGTTTCTCACAGTCATGGTCAGGTGATGTTCCTTTTCTGTGTCGCATGCGCTGCCGGTCCTTTCTTGCTCATCTGGGTTCTCCTCTGTCTCTCTGTCCCTCAGCCCTGTACTGGTTCAACTATGAGCTGGTGAAAGGCCACCTGTCTGACCACTACAGCGTCCCTCACTCAGCCTTTGCCATCAGCTTTACTTCAGGAGCGATCTCAGGAGCTGTAAGTAGGCAATTCTTACACACTCAATGGTGTTGCACTCGCTAATGTTATTTCCCATTTATGGTTCTTTTAGTGCACTAACTGGTGGTTTCAACTATCCTTTTTCTCTAACAAATTATTCTATTAGCATTAAGAAGCACATGCCTTTCCTCTCCTGTTCCACTGCTCCATTTGTTTCCCACACACATGATTAACATGAGGACCTTTTTGCAAGGGAAACGTGAGCTCATATAAAAACAGGCTTCTTTTGCATTACTGAGTCACATGCCATTTCTTTCTTTTTCAATCTAATGGGAATCGTGATGGGGAAGATCTACAGCATCACACCATGGAATACCACACTCACATATTTAGTTATTGGTCACATTTTGGAGGCTCTTGTCTGGTACTATTTGGGTATCAAAGCATGCCATTGCATATATTCCTAGGATGGAAAACTCAAGACTCACACAATTACTTTTCTCTAGCAGCATAACTTTGTTCACCATGTTCTACTGGATGTGGTATTTTCAGTTTGACAGTATTTATTCTACACCTGCTGTTATGTTCATTCAAAAGATGAGGCAGTATTTTCCAATCTGAGTAGGACAAACAACTGCCACTGAAAAAAAAAACCACTTGATGTTTGGTTTGGATGTTGAGGCTTTAAGTGTAGCCGATTACTTGCATGTACTTCCCAATTAATCACAGCCTTGATTTAGCAACACAAATCTTCCTTCAGACGTTGACAATCTCTCTTTGGACACTGCTGAGAGGGAAGTTAAAAGCCTTCAAGGCGCAGTGCCCTACCTAGTAGCGTTGTTTATACAGTAACTTTCTCGTAAGGCTTGTGACGCAACGGCATAATAAGATAAAAGAGCCCAACTGGCACATACTCTGAATGTGCTTCTTTGTTGTTTCAGCGTGTTCAAGGTCTCTTATCTCTTTTCAAGGCTGGGACATAGTGCAAGGAAACGAAATATCAGTGTTTTAGTGGCACACCTCTGTCCCAGTAAATAGGTGCCCCATGACCTATTTGTTTCCAGATTGCACTAAATGCCTGACTGAATGTATGGAAAATGGGTCAGTTGTGTGGGGAAAGTGGCACCCTGAGATTAGGATTGTTTGGCCTTTCCTCTCACAGTGTGTGTGTGTGTGTGTGTGTGTGTGTGTGTGTGTGTGTGTGTGTGTGTGTCTGTCTGTCTGTGTGTGTGTTTCAGATTGCTGCAGTGATGACCCTGCCCTTTGACGTGGTGAAGACCCGCAGGCAGATTGAGCTGGGGGAGATGGAGACGCGGACAGGTGAGGGCTGGGCTTGGCTTTAGTTAAGGGCATTTCACAATAGATGATGCATGTTGAATAAAAAATAGATGTTGAGGGAAAAAAATTGTTGGTGCACAGCTCTGAGGAATTAAACCCTTAAATGTAATCATAATGGTAATGAATATGATTATCATTAGGTTTATGGTTGTTATTGGGACGGGGATGAAATAACAATTAAACGATAACAGGTTCATAGCTTTGAGAAATGGGTCTGTCACGGTTGGTCTGTCATCAGCCCTGTTTCACTCTTTCGTATTGTGTCTGTCTCCCAGCCTCCATGAAGAAGGCCTCCTCCACATGGCACATCATGAAGACTATCTGTGCAGAGTCCGGGTATAAGGGGTTATTCGCTGGTGAGATACAGGCACCCTTCAGACATATTTAAACTGCTTAGATGTGGCTTTTGTTTTCTCCCATTTAAACAGGGTCACCACCTCCACTCATGCACCCGCCTTACCCAAATCTCTCCTTGTTGTCTTTTCTGCAGGCTTTCTTCCGCGGGTCATCAAAGTAGCCCCCGCCTGTGCAGTTATGATCAGTTCTTATGAGTTTGGCAAAGCCTTCTTCCAGAAGCACAACCTGGCCTGTGAGCAGCAGGGGATCTAAGTGACGAATCTGAGGTGTGAAGGAAGCCCTCTTGCCTCAACCCCAACGATTGGGCCAAAGCATGCTGATGTGAAGAGTGCAGACTGAGGCTGATGGTGTGAGGGAAGGGAAGGGCTTGTCCTCAGCGGTCCTTGGCTTGTTGCCAAACCTTGCTTTGTACTCTTTAAAACTTTGCCTGTTGGAATGTTGCTTTTCCCAAAATGATATGAAAATGCTTAATGATTTGCTGTAATGCCGTTTGGCTAAAGCCCTCTGAGTTACTCTGAGACACTCATGAGAAACTGACCAATAACAATACCCCAGCAGTGTCAGACTATTCCTGCCTTGTGGGCTGACTTAAAATAAACATTTTTGATGCCTTATCGTCTGGAATAAAATCAAAGCAACCTGCAAAGGCCAACGCCTGTATAAAGCATGGGAATTCTCTATACTGACTTCCTATAATTACTTGTTTAAGCCTGTTGAATGAGCCCCCATTCATCAACAGCGGATGTATCGACCTCTGCAAGTTATCCATCCTCTGTGAAGAGACAGCACCCCCTGCTGGATGTTCTAATAAATACACCCAAGGAGGGTGTCGGATTCAGTGGAGTTGATGTGCATGCTCGATTGCGCATTTTCCCCAGAATGAATGGCCTGGACACCAAGTAGAGACCACACGGAGGGCTTATTTCGTACAAAATGTGGGCTCATTGTGTTCAAACTGTGATACATTTTCATGGCAATGGGTTGCCAGCTGTTGTTAATATTAGTTGTGTAATTAAGGTACACTCTAGTAAGTGTTATGATATTTTTCAGATTAAAAACTATTTTCCCCTGAGTGTGAAAAGGAAGTCCACATTCCTTTGTTTTCAGATTTAGATCTCTGGTCTGTTTGAAAAATGTGTTTCAAACATCATCCAATATGTGATTTGAACATTTTATATTGTTTAAATAAAATATGTGATGACTCTCAGAACTCTTATATTATCAATAATTGCATGACTCCATCATACTGTCATACCTAAAATAAAGGATAAGGGAGTTTATGGAAAATTTGAATAGGCATGTTGAGTGTGGATCGGGCCGAATTGTTTTTAATTCATTCATTAAATTATTTTGACCGAGCCCGACGCAGACAATGTCTCAACTGTTCATACTAATGACAGATTAACGTACGGTTTTTATGAATAGCCTGCCTTTATCAAACTCGGGCATCGACGAGTGTACTGAAATGGACAGAGTCGCAAAAGCCCACAACGGCATCATTAGTCGCCTACGGACTATCCACATGACGCTCCAATAAAATACTTCATTACAACTTTACACTCCTTACAGTGGACATATCCAACAGCCTCATTAGAATCCGCATTGATTACTAAGCAGAAATGTGTCCATACAGCAGATTTCCCTTCGTTTTGTATTGTTTGAAAACTCTTCCTTTAAACTGGCTACTCTAATGTTGCTTTGGAATGCCCACTTGTCCTTCTTGAATGTGTCTTTCTATCTGCAGGGACCACTCAAGAAGGACAGAAACGTTTTAAACTTCTTCTATGAAGCCAGTTTGCCCCCTGTAATCAAGTTGTCACATCTAGGACATAAACAAATTCAGGAAGAAGGCTGTTATCCTAAATGTGATTTACTTTATTCTCCAAAACAAACGTCTGCATCATGTTAAGCATACACGTTGACTTACCTACTTATTAATGTTTAATATGGAATGTTGAATGCCTTATCGCGTTGATGTGTCCCGAGCCAGAGTATACTTTCTAAATATTTGGTGATTTGTTGAAATCAAATGCCTCACTGAAACGGGTGAAAAAAACTATTTCTAACTGTTAGTTACAGGTTTCACCAACACATGTGAACAAGAAATGATCACCGTTGTTTCGTGGGAGGAGCGTGTCACCGCCGTTTGACAATAGGGTCCGACTGCGTCCTGCGTCCTCCTGCCAAGACACGCCCCGTGTACAAAGACGCGCCCCTCGTGTAAAATACACGCCTATATACAACGACTGACCAATCTCAGCGTGATAACGTAATACGTAGGATTGTGATTTCCTACTGAAATCGGGGAGTAGTTTTCCAACGTAGCACAGAGACGGGTAAAAAATAACGAAATATTTGTCCTTGTACTGTTGAGTACGGTGTCACAATGACAATGGGATTTCCACTGAAGTTTCCCCCGTCCTTCCTTAGTCTGATGTTGGAGTTTATTTGTAAGCAACTTTATTGGAGCTCCAGCAGTTGTCTTGTTGAGCAACAACATCGTTTACTATTCTGTTACGAAGCTGTTGCGTTTTTGTCAAAACCTACAAAACGTAGTGATCTTTGCCATACAGCTACACAGCCTGCCACACCATAGGTACACAAAATAGGGTTTCAATATTTCAGTTAACTTCTGTAAGTCCAGATATTGCCTGGTGTTTGTAGGCTACGGGAGGGAGTCAATTTACTGTAACAGTGGAGTTAAAAAGTTAGTGTAACATTTTGCTCATGGGCAGTGTCATTTAAATTCTGGCTCTTAATATTCACAAAAATATTGATTGGAATTTATTCTGAAAATGTCAGGCTGACCAAAGAGTAATGAAGAGAAACCGAATTTGCATTTACTGATAACTGTGATGTCAAATGCATATACTTGGCTTTAGAGAGGTACAAAGTAAATTACTTAAAGGATACAAGCCTTAGAATTGTACATTTTCGCCCCTATTCCACTTGTATTGTTTACAGACAATACTTATGCATACGATAGGGAATTCTTAGTAAGGGAAACATGACTCAGGCCATAAGGGTAGGCTACATTTTTTTATTATACAGAAAGGGAAGGTCATTACACAAAGCATTTAAAGTAAATAAAAAAGTAAATACAAAATATGTGCAATAACATTAAGGGATAAAATTATTATTAAAAATGGGAAACACAAGAGGCATTGACAGGTATAAGTTAGCACAAAAAAAAGTACAAAATAAAGGGGACGGAGAAGAGGGCCCCCAGAATTGAGACCCAGAGGCAGAGCAGATGTGTGTGTGTGTGTGGGGGGGGGGGTGGCGCAGCCAAACATCTCGCAGGGGCCCCTTCTACAATATTTCGTGGGCCCAGAGAGAGAGAGAGAGAGAGAGAGAGACCCTTTTTACTCATTTATATCCCACTCCCCCCCCATCATTCGGGTGGCAATCCCAACTACAATAGCCGGGAAAGTAGTCAGTTGCATAAAAGCCCTGGAGGACTCCCCGCTGGCCGTTCCCCCTGTAGCCAGGCCCGCTGTCTTTGTACAGTTGGCGGCATTGCAGATTGCGGCACTCAGAAATGGCCAATGCCGTTCGGTACCTCTCCCGGTGGCTTGGAGCCAATCTGCTCCATTTCACCACACCTAAAATCCGATGAGCAGTGTCAGTTTAGATGCCTACACACATTTCTCTACAGCCACACTTTTTGGGCATTTTTATGGCATGTCAACATCTGATGCAACAGCTCTGTAAATGCAGTATTATTTAATAACTTACTGTCTAGCCAGTTGTAATGGGCCTCCTCATACAACTGTGGCTGGCAGACAACGGCGTTCATCTTTTGGCAGGTCATAGCCAGCCGCAGGATGGTGGAATAACCATCTTCCAATACCACCATGAGAAAAATCTCTCTCATCACTTCCTCCGGCAACTGTGGAAACAAACAGGTGGCAGTTTGTCAAAGGGTGAAGAGCTGGTGGGGGAATGCAAACAGGCTTTGCAAAGTTCTGCACTAGGGTTTTGGAATTCAATATCATAGGCACTGAAAGCAGTGAAACAGGTGCTTAGCAGTGTATGTATGATCAGGGCCTTTCAGTCATGTTCTGCCATGTTTGTAAAGAACAGCATATCCAAAAAGCTTTCAAATATGGTACAGTCTATGGCAGTTATTGTGACATAC
Source organism: Sprattus sprattus (assembly GCF_963457725.1). NCBI lineage: Eukaryota > Metazoa > Chordata > Actinopteri > Clupeiformes > Clupeidae > Sprattus > Sprattus sprattus. The sequence goes on from NC_137916.1 coordinate 22,201,196, forward strand.
CTCCAAAATTCCAACCTCCTGGTCGTCAGGCCAGCGTTTTTTGAAAGGTGTAGGTGCCTATCACACACACACACACACACACACACACACACACACACACAGTGCAGTAAATGAATATGCTGGTACACAAATTTACACTCGCTCAGACACATTCACTCAACACACACAGCGTAAAACATTAACATACTGATACAGACATGTACAACACACACGTCCTACACACGTCCTACATACATGTCCATGGATTCATTATTGATCGTTCACTATTAATTTGAAAGGGCTGCGAGTTGTTTTTTAAATATTGTCCATTCATTTTCCCTTGTTGTTCTCAGAAAACGCTCTAAAGATTTGTTATTGTGTTGCTCTGTAATCATATAAGCTACTTGTGTAGACCAAAATGGTGTTGAGGATGTTGCCAAAACAATTTAATAAAAACATAAATATTATTTTTGTTTTAAGTTTGGTGTAAACAAATCCTCCAGTTGCATCCCAGAGGCACTTGTTGTTTGGGTCATATCATGCCTACACACGTCCTACACACGTCCTACACACATCCTACACACGTCCTACACTTTGTTGGAGAGCCTTCCCAGATGAGTTACAGCTGTAATATCTGCAATAGCTGCAAAAGATGTGTATATAAAGTAATATTACAGCAATAGGCCTTGAGATGGAGGTGGCGGGTGCGTGGCTGGCATTGGGCTCGGCGTGCTGAGGCCTTGAGATGGAGGTGGCAGGTGCGTGGCTGGCATTGGGCTCGGCGTGCTGAGGCCTTGAGATGGAGGTGGTGTCCTCATGCCAGGGCAGGTCTGCAGGTGCTTTATGCATGAAGTTTTGCTGCCAGTAATGGTTGAGCACACACTGTGGTAGTGTGGAGATTTTGTGTTGGCACAGTTGTGTTGGCACCTATAGATTTTGTAGCCTTCCAAAAAGGAACAGAAAAGTAAATTAGAAAATATTAACTGTTAGTATTCCTTGTTCACTACATCACAAGCTAATTGATATGTTATGAGTTTGATAAAAGTATAAAGAACATAGAATATAAAACATTAGTGACATGCATTTAACTTTCAATTACCATTGTGAGATATGGCTGCTCTGTCATGTGTTTGAACATGTGCAACCATGGCTGGGTAATCGCCAACTTTTCTACAAACTTGGCACCCGTAAGAATCTCCCAACCGCACTGGCTGCATCAGAGATCCATGTTTGCAAACAGTTGGATGGATCTGAAAAGACAAAAAGTAATTTCTGCTGCACAAACAATTCAACCAGATTTACAGTTTAAGTCAGCTCTTAGGCATCCAATGTGTAATTAACTAAACCAACCCTATATATATGCAAGTGTATACAATGTAAGCGCAGGTGTGACATAGATGCTGTAACATGGCTCACACAAACAGACAGATCTTCCTCAGGCATCTTTGATCTAATCAAGTCCTTTGCAAGCAGTGTGCAGATCCTTTCCCGCTCCTACTAGTTAGCGGCTAACCACAGTCTTGGGATGACAACTTCAAATCGGTAACACGGCGAAATGATGATAATCAAATCAATACAAACCAGTGAGAGTATATTGCGACAAAACAAACACGGCATCAAACGCGGTACTTAACAATTAAATAGGTAACATGAAAAGCAACAACTGTTAAGCTTAAGCAATATCAACATAAAGGAAAAGTTAGCAGAGACATCCCAAAAACGCAGCCAATTTGTGGTTGGATTGACGACACATTATTACGCTGTGAGTGTAGCCTACATGAAAATGTAAAGTAGAACTACACCAAGAACAATGACGGTATACGATCTCTGACTGATAATGCAGTCCACTTACCAAATCAATCGAGGCAATCATCATTATGCTGTCTAACTGCTGTTGACCAGTTCGTTAAATCTCCGGACTAGTTTCGACAAGAGAAGAGATCCGTAATGTCAAATAGATTATGGCTCTGCACGACGCTATGTGTGACGCCAGACGCCGTCGTGAATCAGACCAATCAGGGCCGACTAAATACACGCCCTCCTTACAATACACGCCTCCTCAAAATACACGCCCCCGTCTTGCAGGACGCAGTCGGACCCTACTCCCGTTTGACGCGTGTGTTACGCTCTTGTATAAATACCGAGCGCCGACCTTCCTCATTCTCTTTCAATCGGCTCGGAGACAAAATGGTGAGTGTCCTCACGCATCTGTTCAACTGTAGGCTTTACTATCGCACCGTAATCAATGTCATCCTTCTTTGTACAAGTCCTGTCTTGATGGATAAGTATTAAGACATGACTGTGGTACATTTGTTGGTAATTCGTTTTGAAAAACTATTGTGAGTTTAGACAGCATGGCTAGAACATTGAAAATGGGAAAATGGCCGCTACAGTCATGTTGTGGGCCTCTACTAACAGGCACTACATGCTTTTGTACGCTAAATAAGTTGTACAAGATATCTTTGGTGGACCAAGAACAATTATTACGATATGAATGAAACCTTAACCGCCAAAAATGTAACGTAAATTCTCCGAGGCGCCTACAGCGGCCTGCTAGCTATCGTTAGCTATCTAGCTAACGTTTGCAGCCATATTGAATATAAAACTGACATTGAGTGAGTACGATTGCACACTAGTGAATTTGCAATAAACTTAATACAGCCATCCGAGGAAAAGAGGGCTTTCATGGCAAGTGGCCTATATTTACCTGTTCTCCAGAGGTCTGGGGCTATTTGCATTGAAGTATAACTACTGGTATTGAAAAGACTGCGCTGTCCTGTTGGAAGTTGCCATTTTGGCCCATGAGCTGCGCTGGCTGAACCAATGTGGTTGTAGCTAGTCACTTACCAACACCAGACATGCAGTATTGCCAGCATTGTAGTTGTCCTGAAGCTAGTGACTCATTAGTTAACCTGATATGGCATTCTCTTGAGGCTGCTTGAAGGAGGCTTTGGCCTTTGCACTGTTCGTAACCTGCCTCAGTATATAGTCTGAAGTTTGGGTTCCATTCAGGTGCCAGAGTAAACACCGGTGAGGCAGGGGAGCGGTACCTTTTTTGTGCTGTTCCCTGTTCACTCATTGGGAACACACTTCCTGTAAACTGGCAACCCTAGTGTTGCTTTCGAATTCCCACTTGCATTAAGCTTAGTTCAAATTCGTGGGATAGTGATTTCCCGACGTTTGTTATACAGCAAACGTGCTTTGCGTTATCACACGGCACAGTTGCATTTGTTTGAAGTTGAACATGTGTTGCCAATTAAGTAATATTGAACTATTCATTTCAGTCCCACCGAAAGTTTTCGGCTCCGCGCCACGGATCTCTGGGCTTCCTCCCACGCAAGAGGAGCAGGCGTCACCGTGGAAAAGTGAAGAGCTTCCCCAAGGATGACCCCGCCAAGCCAGTCCACCTCACAGCTTTCCTCGGCTACAAAGCTGGCATGACTCACATCGTGCGTGAAGTCGACAGACCTGGCTCAAGTAAGTGCATTAATTTGGTACAGTGCAAATTTGGACAACGATGTTAGCTTGTCTTTGTTGCTCTTCTCTGCCAGTGATGATCCCCTCGACGGGCGGACAGATTTGGGCCTCAGCCCCTGTTGAATGTCGAGTTCTGAGCGCAGTTAGATTGGTCTACAGGCCTTTCCAGACCCGTTGACTTTCAAACATTGAGTGCATTGGTATTTGTGAATCTAGCATTTTAAATGACTTGGTGCTGTTAGTCATTTTTCCAGTGAATTATTTAATGTTCAAGTACTATGATCCATTTTTAAATGAATTGTCCTCACTCAACAGAGGTCAACAAGAAGGAAGTGGTTGAGGCCGTGACCATTGTGGAGACTCCCCCTATGATGGTGGTTGGAGTTGTGGGATACGTCATGACCCCTCGTGGCCTGAGGGCTTTCAAGACCGTCTTTGCCGAGCACGTCAGTGACGAGTGCAAGCGCCGCTTCTACAAGAACTGGTAAGATGCTTGAACTTTTTTTATATATATATATATATATATATCCACATTTTCAATAAACTACCCTATGTAGTCCTACTAGTATAGTAGTTTTATGGAGCATGATGTTACTGTTCAGTTTGAAGCCGTGTTGTGTTTCTTGCTGCCAGTCTAACATTGCGGTGACCCCTGGTGCAGCTCCGCTCGGGTGCCTCGTGCCCCGATGAGCTTCCGGGCTCCTCTGGCCGGTTGAAAGGGCTCCTTAGAGACCGAGCCATGAGCCAAAACGACCTATGAAGCTGTGGCTGCCTCCCTCGCCATACCCGAGGATGGGCGCCCAGCTCTGGCCACAGTTCCTTCCTCTGGCCCCATGTGGGTTTATGAAGGGTGTGTGCCGACCTTTTTCCTTGTGCCTCCCCCCTGTGTCACTCACGCCTCTACAGGTACAAGTCCAAGAAGAAGGCCTTCACCAAGTACTGCAAGAAGTGGCAGGACGATGAGGGCAAGAAACAGTTGGAGAAGGACTTTGCCTCCATGAAGAAATACTGCCAGGTCATCCGTGTCATGGCCCACACACAGGTTGGTTTTGATCTATGTGTCTTCTGTTGGACTACATGAGTATTCCGTGTAGGTTTGCCTCTTTCGGCCATGTACCTAAGTCCTAAAAATGGGTTTCTTGGTAAGGGTGTTCAGTGACGAGAACAAGGAATACTGCGTCAGGCATGGCGCCTGATTCTAATGAAGATTTATTCCGCTGCCTTCCTTCTGAGAACACAACCCATAAGCTGGATCACCAGTAACATTAGATAGTGGTTCCCAGTATGGCCATGGCCTGTTTGAAGGGGTAGTTGAGCTAATAATCCAATGGACCTGTGCCTAACATGGTGTTGAATGATTACCCTTTTAAATGGCAGCTACTCATAAGTTATAGTGATGTACTAAGTTATAGCACTGATCAATTGCAGCTTTAACTCTGCAAATGTTGACGCTATGTTTAAGAAAAGCTTTCAAAGCTGATGGCCATTTAGAAAAGTTAAATTGCAAATAATAAGTTGCACTGGGATGAAGTGCATTTCATATCATAAGGATGTTGTTTGAGTTTTGCATTAGATGTTGGGTGACCTGCATTAGAAGTGGAAGTTCCTTAGTATAGGTGTCTAGATGTTTCTTTTTGTGATGTCATTTTTAAAAATGTCCCTCTTCTCTAGATGCGTCTGCTGCCCCTGAAGCAGAAGAAGGCCCATCTGATGGAGGTTCAGCTGAACGGTGGCAGCATCGGCGACAAGGTCGACTGGGCCCGCGAGAAGCTGGAGCAGGCTATCCCCATCACAAATGTTTTCTCCCAGGACGAGATGATTGACATCATCGGTGTCACCAAGGGTCATGGTTACAAGGGTACGTTGTCGACCTTTTGTGGGGTTTTTTGGACTATATAAGTATTCTGTGTAGATTTGCCTTGTTCGTTCATTTACCTTAGTCCCAAAAATGGGTTTTTTGGTAAGGGTGTTCAGTGACGAGAACAAGGAATACTGCGTCAGGCATGGCGCCTGATTCTAATGAAGATTTATTCCGCTGCCTTCCTTCTGAGAACTCTTCTTTACTGCTCCGATCCTCAGCCTTGGTACTTTGTCCTAGTATGACTGCACTCATGTTGGAATCAAGTGTTAATTATTTAATGTTACCTGTGCAGGTGTGACAAGCCGTTGGCACACGAAGAAGCTGCCCCGTAAGACCCATCGTGGTCTGCGTAAGGTGGCCTGTATCGGCGCCTGGCATCCTGCCCGTGTGGCCTTCTCTGTGGCCCGTGCTGGTCAGAAGGGTTACCACCACCGTACCGAAATCAACAAGAAGGTAAATTATGTGCACCAACACTTTTAAAATGCACAGTGTGTGCTGTGCTTGGTAGGTTTAGTATGGTACTAAATGTTTATGTGTGTGCGCTCAACAGATCTACAAGATTGGCCAGGGCTATCACACCAAGGAGGGCAAAGTGGTCAAGAACAACGCCTCAACAGATTACGATCTGTCCAACAAGAGCATCACCCCCATGGTGAGTCTCAAATCAGGGCAGATTTTGTGAATACATAGGTGTTATGAAGGCAGTGGAATTGTGATGTATAATTCCAAACATCAACCATAAATATTTTAAGTTATGTATCACTGACACTTACAACACCCAGTCTCATATTGGTTTCTTGGGTAAGGGTGTTCAGTGACGAGAACAAGGAATATTGCGTCAGGCATGGCGCCTGACTCTGATGAAGATTTATTCCGCTGCCTTCCTCTGAGAACATACCCAACACTGGCATGCATGATCATCAAAGATGCATTTGAACAGTGATTCCCAAATTATGGGGTTGGCCTCCTTTTATTTATATTTTTATATATATATATATATATATATATATATATATATAAAAAAAAAACTGCCAGTGAGTTTGCATGGAAAGATCTCAGGTACATGTTGTACCATTTTGTTTCCAACTTAATCCACACGTTTGTGTCTGCAGGGTGGCTTTGTCAGCTATGGTGAGGTGACCAATGACTTCCTGATGCTGAAGGGCTGTTGCATTGGGATCAAGAAGAGGGTGCTGACTCTGCGCAAGGTGAGAGGGATGGGCCCTCAAGAGGCCACTGCTCTCTTGACCAAAGGCACAGGGTTGGGTTTTTTAGAATAAAATTGAAAACTGAATTTCTTTTCCTTTTTTTTTTTTTTCCCCTCCAGTCTCTGCTTGTGCAGACCAGCCGTCGTGCTTTGGAGAAGATCGACCTCAAGTTCATCGACACCACTTCCAAGTTCGGACACGGACGCTTCCAGACAGCCGAGGAAAAGAAGGCGTTCATGGTAAGCAAATTGTCTTTATTTACCTGGTCTCTCCTGTCGTGTTGGAAGTTGCCATTATGGCCCATTTTGCACTGATCGTAACCTGCCTCAGTATATAGTCTGAAGTTTGGGTTCCATTCCGGTGCCAGAGTAAACCCCGGTTAGGCAGGGGAGCGGCACCTTTTTTGTGCTGTTCCCTGTTCACTAATTGGAAACACACTTACTGTAAACTGGCAACTCTAGTGTTGCTTTAGAATGCCCACTTGTCCTTCTTGAATGACTCAATGTGTCTTTCTGTCTGCAGGGACCACTCAAGAAGGACAACATTACCAAGGAGGAGACCGCTTGAGGTTCCTGAGTTGGCTGGCTGTGTACATTGTGTGCTGCAGCTTTTCAATAAAAGGAAAAAAAGAGAAACTTGGTTGTGTGTGTGCACTTATTTGCCATACTGTGTTTGTAATTGTATTTAGGTCTGACTATTCTGTGGCGTGCACATTGGGCCCCACACAAGAATGCAGTCTTGCATACTTATTTTTTGACTGTTGCAAGTGTGATTAAATGGAAGTATTGCTGTAAAGTTCTCTGCCTTTAGTGTGTTGGGAGTGATCTAGTGAGAAGTGCCTTAACTCCAGAGATTAGTAATGTGGCAGTTTGCCTCTTCTGGACTTAGGTTAAATGAAGATTTTTGAGCAACAGACTTGGTAGTTGGCCAAATAGAGTTGGTTATTCTGATTTGGCTAGGCCTCTTGGTGATCACGGATGTCACCACACATGCAGGTAGTTGGGGTAGTACACTTGGAAGAATGTGAAGTGACTGCTCTGAAGTTACTACAATGCATAGCACATTAGTAATTGTGCTGTGGTCACCCATCTTGATTTTCCTGATTTGAATGGCCAAAGTGCATCAAAAGTTAATTGAATTCACTAAGCATCAGCTCTGAATGGAAATGCCTTAATTTATGCTGGGCAATACCCACCCTAGGTTAGACCTCTGCTGTTTAGAAATGGCAATAGACTTCAGCGCCTGACTATACCTGCAACATTTGCTGGATCAATTCAATCCTGTAGAGTGTTTCTACATCCTGTGTCTGGAAACTGCTGATCTACCTGATGGCACTTCAGTCCTCCAAGCCTCCTCTGTACTCTCTCCCCCCCCCCCCCCCCCACACACTTATGTCGCTCAACTCCTCAGGCCTGGCCTGCTGGCGGCGGCCGCTGCTGCATCCAGATGGCTGCTGACCACACAGCTGCTCCCCTCTCCCTGTCTTCAGCATTTGGCCTGCCCTCTGCCATGCCCCCCCCCCCCCCCCTCACAGCACTTTGCCCTTGTAAGGACATTGCCCTTGCTGTGTGTATGAGAAACACAATTTTCCACTTAACTTAACGCTTGTGTAGTTAGTGCGGTTATCTTTATTATCCAGTACTATATGTAGTTGAAGCTTACCAGTTTATGTATACAGTTGTCACCTGAATTCAGGTGAGTAAGGGGATATGCAGTTACTCTACACATTCTCGCTTCATGCAGGGGAAATACTTAGTGCTAGAGATGACCAATCCATTAACACTGAGCATTTGAACTATTCTAACAGCATCACACAGTCATTACAGTACACGCTGTGTGCGTGTGTGTGTGTGTGTGTGTGTGTGTGTGTGAGAGACAGTGATGGTGAGAAAAGAGGTTGGTGTTTATAGCGGCGTCCGCTGGGAACCCACCTAATTAAGCCTTTTTGTCCACACTGACTCACAGCAAAACTGCTTCCCTGCACCGTTTGGGCCAGTAATGAGGAGAGCCCTGGAACAGCTTCACAGGCCGTTTAAGCCTCAACCCCCCCGCCCCCACTTCAGTGCCACTCAGCAGGCACTGGAAGTATTCTGCTCACTTGGCAAGAACAGAGCCGCTGTCCCCCCTCTGCCCCCCCTCCCCCCCTTGCGCTGGCTGTAAAATTCATAAGGATTCATCAAGGTCGTCCCTATTTTCTGATGATTCCAGTCCTTGGGCTGTTGACGTTCCCTTTTTTCCAGTAGAACTTTGATTATTTATTTATTTAGGCTACTTTTAATCCTTATCTCAAAACTTGTTCTTTTTGTCAAATAATTGTTTTAAGGGACTTGCCACATTAATAGATGGAATCATTTAGAAATAAAGACCAGATGTAGTGAGGTTTTCCTCCCATTCCAGCGGGTAATAAAAAGGTGCTGTCTAAAAATATGAAGGTGCTGTTACTCTGGTGTGAGATTTAAGTTTTCATGATGCTGTTTGCCCATACACAATCTCACCTGTTTGTAGTGTTATTAACATGACACTGACTGAAGGATATTTGCAAGGCACAGGTAATCCTGAGAGTATGTGTGGGGCAGAGCGGTGTGGCTGAGAGCCCAGTGACAGACATCTAGTCATCTTATGGAACCCATTAACCAGCAGGGCCAACCCATTTCCCCCCAAACCCATCCCCAGGAACACTCTTGGCACCATCCCCTTCACTCATGCCAGGCCATTCGTCAAGTATCGTGGCTCGGCCTCCTGCCTGTGTTCTCTTTTTTTTGTGTGTGTGTGTGTGTGTGTGTGTGTGTGTGTGTGTGTGTGTGTGTGTGTGTGAGAGAGAGAGAGAGAGAGTGACGGAGTGTTTCGAAACAGCTGGTAGCCTCAAGCTCCTCTCTGTTCTTGGCACCTGGCTAATCTCTGATTCAAATGAGGACTGCTGTGGCCACTGAGCATCTGCAGACCGCTGGTGAAGCTGCGCCATGGCAACAATGCTCCGCTGGTGATGATGGCTGTTGGAGGGGAGTGTGTCTGTTCGGGGGGGGGGGGGGGGGGGGTGTTGCCAGTCGTTAGACCTGCTGGTGTTTGAGGGTGCTGGAGAAAGACATCATGGTTTCATACCTAGCTAGAAATGAGCCACCAATGACCAATGTATGATTTTGAGCGAGACTACCATTGCATGGCCAGAAAACCCCCACGGGGACCCCATACCATTAGCTTGCTAGGGGTTTGTAATTGGGCTACAGTGCGACAACACCTTGAAACTCAACTGCCTGTCATACTACTCGCAGTGCATGCAACAGGAGGGGAAGAACAAAAACAGAACAGTGGTTAGTGAGAGTCTGTTAACTGAAACAGCTATCTCAATGATTTAATTTGTCTCTGCAAATATGTCAATTATAACAACAAATACTAGCCAGTGACAAATAATAATAATATTAATAATAATGAGTGTACACCAGTGTATTCAGTTTGTCTCTAAATCATTTAAAAGGGGGTAGTTAAATGTGTCTGCAGTTGCCTGATTTCAAAATGTCATACAACAGAGATTTGCGGTGTTATTGGCAAGATTTTTTAACAGATTTATTTAGTGTTGGTTTGCGAGAAATTTGCCAATTTTGACAAGCCAGCTTGTGTTAGATCCCAAGATTGCAACACATCACGTACTTCTACACAACATGTTCAGTTTGTCACAAACTTGTTGAATGTTTCTACCGACTGTTATTTTAAACTTGCTGCTACTGGTGAAGATACTGCTGTGAAAGGTATGACACATTCCAGCAGAGACATTATGCCTCTCCAGCCTTAGTGTTATGGGCATTTGACATAGATAAAACCTATCCACTCACCTGAAAACATTTCCACTAATTATACCATTTCATAATTGATATTTGATGTAAGTAAGTGACTATAAGGCTAGGTTTGAGCAGATGTTTTGATACAAACTAATGTGTCACTGGATGACCAATATTTGTATGCATTATCCTACAGAAGGTGTCCACAAACACGCATTTTAATTTATCACAATTCATATATAATTATTTATTTCTGGCAGTTCCTTCACTTTCCACCTCTTGCTCTGCTGATACTGTGAGCGTGCACAAACATGCCAGTTACTACATCAAGTACAGTATGCCTTTTATGCTTTACACTTGAACAGAAACCCTTTGTAGACAGTGGATATTTTCAGAATTTTGCTTGGTACCTCCAGTGCCTAGAATTTAAATTGTACATGAAAGAGCTGATCATGAAATGTCTTTGTATGTGTTTTTGTTTTCTCTTCCCCCTGAACTAGCTGGCTTCTTCGAGAGGGGCCTTGTGTCGTGGTGTGGCGGGCTGCAGCTAAAGCCCCGCTGCTGCACCACAGCATCAGTATTCTGGTCCTGTTCCCACGGACACCGCGTTCCACCAGTCAAGAGCCCCAAATTCTCTATGCGCTTCCTAATATCGCCACTAGGGGGAGCGCTATGGCACTGCATTTGATCTTTTTTCCCCCCTTTGCAGTGTGACTCCAGATTAAGCAGCTAGAGGCCATGTTAACCATGCAGCAGTGAAACATTAAATCATTCGCAAATTGGAACCGATGCATTCACCCATTTTTTTCTGCAGAGAGCTCCCCTTGGACAAATTCAAAATGATAAAGTCATTGTTGGAGAATCCTGCTCGTGCTTCTGCATTTCGGCACATTTTTATTGAAGACTTGTTTCATCAAGCCTTACACAAAAGCTTACTGCTTTTTTAAATCTCTTACTGTGTTTATGTATATTAGCATTGTTTGATACCATTATTTTATGAATCTGTAAATGACTAAACTCAAAACTCAACAGCCTTTTTTTTTTTTTTTGCCAAGGTGCGATGCGGAACGCTGCCTCAAACTCTCCTTGACCCAAAATAACACGGTAAGACTCTGCAGTTGTTGGCAGGTCAGAAAAAAACCACAAGCTCACTGTACGCTTAAACACAGACACACACACAGACAAACACACACACACACACACACACAAACACACAGACACACACACACACACACACACGCACGCACGCACGCATGCACACACACACACACACACACACACACACACACACACACACACACACACACACACACACACACACACACACACACACACACACACACACAGTGAATGCTACATTGTGTATTACAAACAATTTTTTTTAAAGATTTGGATCAGCACCTCAAAGAAGGTCAGATTCCCCTGCTCCTCTCAGACCCACAGTGCCAAGGCGCTCTGCACCATACAGGGACATCCCAGGTATATGCTTGATTCACCCCAAGGCCAGACTACTCCAACTCCCTACCCCACTCCACAACTCTTCCAGCCCAATGCCAAAGGGCTTATGGGCAGCAAGGACCAAGGGGTTCCGCAGCCTCGTCGAGGGCCGCAGACACAAAGGCAGCAGCTGGGAATTGTGCCTTTACTATTCCCAGCCAGAAGGGGACAGTATGTGCCTCAGGCCTCCGCTCCGCTCCACTCCTTTCTCCTCTCTCCTCTCCTCTCTCTGTTCGGCTCTGGTCCCCCCCCCCCCCCCCCCCCACTCCCACCTCCCTCTCCCGTCCTCCACCTCCCTCCCCTCAGCCCCAACCCTCTGATCACACAGCACTGCAGAGAGACATGCCAGGCACTTTGATCACCACACCAGGAAAAGAAAAGAGAGAGAGAGAGAAGGAGGGAGGGAGGGAGGGAGGGAGAGCACTCATCCCTCACACTGATATTGACACACAGGAGGACAG
>NC_137916.1:22215951-22228451 GCF_963457725.1 Sprattus sprattus
CTCGCATCATTTTCCAGTGGAATGGAGGCACTCTTGGGCTCAAACAACCTCATTTCTTTTTAAAAACCTGCATCCGTTTGCTTGCCTTTGCTCGCTCGCCTGCCTCAGCGCCAGTCTGAAAAGACCCCCCCACCCCCATCTTTTTCTCAGTCTCGATTTTAACATGTATAATTCTGTTCCGAGTGGCTGTTTCTCAGTACACCTTCACTCACGCAAACGCACACACACACACACTCGCACACACAGGCATGCTTACAATTTCATCTCCACGAAGGCCTCTCTAACAGGTGCATGTGCCTGTGAAAATGCTGCTCTCAGGACTGCCGTGTAGGAGGATGTTGGGCGACGTGTTTTACCCAAGCTGCTACGCTGGGGTGTGTTTGTATGAGAGTGTGTTGGGGGAAGGGGTGGCCTGTGGTTTTTATTGGAAAGCTGTGTTCTGCTTTTTCAGGAACATGTCACTGGAAAGGGACGTTCTGTGGTCTTATTTATTTATCCTCCACCTTGCCTGCCTTCTGCGGATGCACCTCCGAGGATGTAGGCCGCCCAGGCACAGGCAGAGGATACAGGTGAGGGGAGAGCACGGAGCAGAGGGGAGAGCACGGAGCAGAGGACAGCCTCGCCACTCCGGAGCTGCACAAGGAGTGATCGGTACCTGTTACAACCAAAGTGGGAACATTCAGTTTATATTGAGAAAAAAGGCAGGGGAGGAGAGTGTGTGAAATGGATGCAAACACACACACACACACACACACACACACACACACACACACACACACACACACACACACACACACACACACACACACACACACACACACACACACACACACACACACACACACACACACTCAGTGGTGTAGTGTGAATATGATAACAGAATTTGTAATCTTTTAGCTATGCTGTGTCCACCAAGGAACATTTTTGATTGACATTGTTTTCAACTTACCTCATGAGTTCCTGAAACTCTCATTGATTTAGCATGTGTTATTTGCCACTATGAAACACAGGACACTGTCTAATACGATGCACAAAACAAATCTGGAACTGAGGTACAGCATGCAATTTTCATCCAATACACTTTTTGTTGAATTCACCTAATTGCTCCTCACGGTCTTGTCCGTTCAGTATGTGTGCTCAGAAAAACGTATACACAGTTTGTATACAGTCCTTGTCTGTAAATGGGAAGCAAACAGTGGGTCAGACGGAGCCGTGAACAATTCCAGCCAATCAACACGTTGCTTTGAGACCAGGGAAGAGAGGGTTGTAATTTGATTGGCTGCTGAGCTCAAATAAAAACAGCCTCTTGCCAGAATTGCAAACTCTATCTACAGTTTGCAGTATATTTCACTGGCTGGCAAAAAAAAAAGTCCAGCAGTTTTAAAGGGAAACCTGGGGCCCTATTTGTAGATCTTGGGGGTCCAAACTTTTACTAAGGACAGTTAACTATCGAAATCAGTCCAGTATCGAAAATCAGTCCACTATCGAATTAGAATGCTAAAACCGGCAACAGCAAAAGTCTGTACATTGAAATCCTATGAGGCAAACTGTAGAAAAATGACTAAAGCACTCACTGAATGGGGGATCCCAAAGTGTCCCTTTAAGGTGTAGACTTAAGATCGGAAGTAGAGTGTCATCTTTTTTGTTGTTGCAACTACAGAACTACAGTACCTTCAGTGAACACATGTCAATAGCTTGGCCCAATATTAACTTGAAAACTAGTAGGGGGAGCAACATACAGTATAAGTAAAAAAAAAAACAAAATCAGTTACATCTGAATGACAAGTCATGATGGTTTTTCCCCCAATCCGGTGGCTAGTAACACGATAAATGTAAACTACTATGTCAGAGGATCTGAGTATTCCTAATGCTTTTGAAGTATTAAGTATTGGCTGCCTTTACACTTAAGGCCTCAATGTATAAATCAAATGTGTGTGTTTGTCTTTGGTGTAAATAAGAACATACCAGTCTTACTTGGGTGACTCAGTTCTGTTTGACTATATGTTCAGAATATGAACAGTTGTTATTATGTCATGCTAAAATAGCCTTTTACAGTACACGGGTAATTGGAAATGCTGAAGCTGGACAAACCTAATTGGTCTGATGTTCAGTTATTTCACAATGAAGTACCCTGCATAGGTATGCATATGTATCTGAGTTAAAAGACAGGTAAATACAGACATGTAGATAGAAACAGTGTTTTCCCCCCCTAGGGTTGGTATTTTATTCATTGGGACTTGATGCATCCAAGTTAAGGATCATACTGTTTTGGCACCTTTAGATTTCATTTCATCTTAAACAACATATGAGAAATCAAAAGAGATAAAGAAATGACTAAGGCTGTGTGAATAAAAAAACACATACATACATATACAAAGAAACAAATCAAAATAAAAAACAGTTGTTCTCATTGTTGATTGTTCGGTTTATCACCAAAAGCTCAAAATAATAATGATAAAAAAGGAAAACAAGAACAAGAGAAAGAAGATCCCCCAAAAAAAACATTAATATTTTAAACTTTTGCAACATCATTTTTTCCCCTATAGTTATCGTTATCCTTTCAAACGTAAGTTTGTCAAGAGCAGATTTGCTGTAATTTTATAGCATGCATTTAATTTCTGTAATTGTGAGTCACTTAGCTTCGTTTCTTGTAATAACTCGTACTTTATCTGTTGCTTGCTGTTTTTTTTTTTCAAATGTTTTTTTTTGTAAGGATTTATTTTGTGTTCTGCATTCTCCTCTTTTCCTCCCCCTCTCCTCCTTCCTTTTTCTTTTTTTTTGGCAGTCGGTGCTGGAGTCTCTGATCCGCGTGATCTCCGACCCCTCTTTCGGTGTGTCGGTGAAGGGGGTTCAACATATGCGTTTGCGCTCCCATGACAACCAAAAAACAACAAAAAAAGAAAGCGAACAGGGACAGAAAAAGACGAGAAGGTTCTTTTTAAAAGAATAGATTTTTTTTTGTTTTTGTTTTCTGGTCTCTTTCTCCATATATTCCTCTGAAGGATGATGGTCTCCTCTCTTCCCGGCTTGAACATCTCTGTAGTCTCTGTGAAGCTTCCTTCTTTTCCTCCTGCCATAGTTCATGGAAATGAGTCTTTTTTTCTCATAAAATATCACCCACAGCACTTAAATTGAAATTGTTGTTCCTTTTGTTGATTCTTTTGTTTTTGTTTTTGTATTTTTTGTTGATTTTTTGCTTCAGGAAAGTCTTGATTATTAACTTAATTTATTTATAAAATTAATACATATATATACTATATATAGTACCTTTGTAAGAGTATGCAGGTTGGGCTATTCATTATCGAATTCCCTACTGCACTGGTTCACAGTTTTTTATGCAAATAATAAATAAACTAATAAATATGTCAATGAATTAAAAGAGGCTAGTGTTTGGGCGGGAGGGAGGGATAGCTTGTCGCCCCGTCTTTATCTTTGTGTTGACCAAATTGAGATTTTTAAAAAGAGACAAAAAAAAAACTAAAATGGAAGAAATTTTCACAAGCTATCACCTCCCTGTTTAGAAGCTCCGCCCGCTCCACTCCCCCACCTCCCAGAATATCGTCCCTCCCACTCTCTCCCCCTCCCCCCCTCCCTCCCTTACCTAAAGCACCCAACATTCTGATTCTCGTATCACAACCCAGACAAAATGTCTTCATCTGTGGCAAATGGGGGGAAATCATGCATACATGTTATGACCTTTCAAAAAATATCTATTCAACATAAATCAGATTTCTGGGCCTATCCACTCCCCCTCTCTGTCCAGACCCTCCTCTCTCTCTTGTTCTCCTCCTCCCTCTTCTGTTCTCCCTCCCTCTCTCTTTTTCTGTGTCTGTCTCTTTCCCCGATGGTCAGGGTTGGGCCGGGCTCCCCCCTTCATACAGGCGTGGTGCGTCGGTTGGCGGCGTTGGCCGAGTCTTTCAGGTCCTTCTGGATGCAGTTGTGGACCTGCAGGAAGTTGTGGTCCCTCTCCGAGTTGTAGGTGGCCGTGGGCGTGCCATGCGAGCCCTTGAGGGTGTCTCCGCCACCTCCGCCGCCCCCTCCTCCTCCTCCTCCTCCTCCTCCTCCTCCTCCTCCGCTCCGGCTCAGCGTGTACATGGAGATCTCGGTGGAGGGCAGCGCCCCGAAGCCCTTGAGGCCCACGGGCGAGGTGTCGCGCGAGTGCGACGGGTCCGTGGAGCGGGAGGAGGAGCGCGAGCGGCGGCGGTAGCGGTAGCGATAGCTGGGGATGCGGGTGATGGCCGTGGCCTGGAGGTATTCGGCGGCGTGCGTTCCCACCCGCAGCTCCCGGTGCCGGTCGATAAACATGTGCACGGCCAGCACACCCACCATCTCGGCCATGATGAAGGAGAGCGCACCGAAGTAGAAGCTCCATCCGTACGAGTAGCTGTTCTTCTTGCTGTCGCTTTTAGAGGGGTCCCCCGCGTTGGCTGATATGTAAACGATGATGCCGATGATGTTGCTGAGGCCTGGTGATACAGTGACAATGACATGGTGAAGTGAGAACAAGCTAATTAATATATTGTAACTGTAATAATATATACTGTTAATATATTGTATTGTAACGGCCTATTACCTATACATTTTATTTTTTCAATACATTTTTAAGCACAGAGTTAAAATATAGCATGTTAGTACAAGTGTGTAGCATGTTAGCAGATGGCTTCCGCCTTTATGCTCTCAGTTAAACTGGGAAATATAATGCCACCTCTTTATTTGTTTGTCTTGACAGTCTACACAAAAGCTTCATCAACCTGAATGATCCATTTATCTCAGTGGGACATGGATGTAACTTTGATTTTTTTAGTTTCTTTGCTCTACTCCATTGCAAGTGGCACTTGTACAACAGTGAGCTGGTGGGTTATGATTAGTAATTTGTATCAATATGTAGGCTCACTAACATAAACAGTACACAGCATGAAAATTCTTGATTAATGAATTACTTAAGTCTATTGTGACTAAGGGTACGCAGTATATAGTATGCCTAACATTTAATTCAGGAATTCTAAACAGGCTGAAGTTTTAAAACTTATGTCCACTGTGAGGTCCTTCTCTCAAATTGCTGTGCCACTCATGATGATTCATTTGCACCAAATAACACACTAAACACTTTTCAGCTTAAGCAGCGAAGTGTTCTTTGGAGGATTTGGACTTTTAAGTCAAGGACGGGGGGATTGGCGGGAGGTGATACGAAGGGGATGAGTTAGCTAAATGTTTCCCTGTCCTCCCTCACTGAAATCCACACCATTCTTTTCCAGACAGTGGCGGACGTTGCGGCTAGCAGAGAAGAATGGATCTGGCGCGGGCGCGGATAGTCAGACCCGGATCCGCTCAACAGTCAGCAGCTCCCAGGGTTTGTACCCCCAACCCCCCCCCCCTCAGCCGAGAGGCGCTACTGAAAAGTCGTCTGTGACAGTGTAAAGCCATGATGATGGATCATTGGGAAAGTGTGTCAGGGACAACATATTTTTAGAGTTTAATCCCCAATGGGTTTCTCTTAGCCTAGCAACAGGATCAGAAGAGAAAAAAAAGGGAAAAAAAGAACTGAGAGTCTTTCTGTAGTGACTGTCTTTCTGAGGCGTGTCAAGCTGTCATCCTGCTTTGGTACTGTACACTGATTCTACAGTAGTCAGACTCCTAGCTTGTGTTAATGTTGCATAATCTGAGTACCTCGGTGCAGTGTATCCATTAGCATTCGTAGCCATGCGATGGCATACACATTACCTGTTTAATTGATATGCCACTTTGGTTACCTGTTGTAACCTGTATGGTTATGTTCGATAACCACCGTATCTCTTTCAGCATCTCTCTTTTTTTTTCTTTCACTCTGGCTCCCCCCCCCACCCCCCTCTCTGTCACTCTCTCCTGTGGTCTCTTCTCACCTGAGGACACGAAGAGGATGCCGGAGGTGAGGATGATGTTGTGGCGGGCCTTGTAGAACTCACTTGCAGCTATACACAGCCCCGCCATGAAGAGCAAGATGACGCTAAGGATGGGGAAGATGCTGGACGCTCGCACCGCACCTGAGGATGGGGAGACAGGAAATAGGACAGAGAGAAATAGAGAGAGAGAGAGAGAGAAAGAGAGAGGAAGGGAGGAGGGAAGGGAAAGAAAGCGCAATTACACGCAGTGGTTTTAGCATCTGCTCCCCTCGCTCACAGCACAGTGCAATCAACACTTTGTCAGCAGTGTAAATGTCTTCAGCAACACCATGTAATCTCTCTGTGTGTATGTTCCCATGTGTGTGTACGTGTCTCTGTGTGTTTCTCTCTCCCTCTCCCTCTCTCTCTCTCTCTGTTTCTGTTTGTGTGTGTGTGTGTGTGTGTGTGTGTGTGTGTGTGTTCTCTCAGTGAGACTGCTCTAGTGGGGCCTTTCTTTCACATACTTTAACCACTCAGATTCTGGGTCACATATGCCTTCTACACCTTTTTTGTAAGATCTGGCAAATTAATAAGTTTGAAGAAAGTGTATTTTTAATGAGTTAGTATTCAAGTATGCCATGGATATGTTTATTATCTCTGTAGACAGACCCATCTGAATCCTGCTGAATTCATTGAATCTACATGGCACTATATGAAAAAGGCTACAAAGAATTGTAATACTTGGCTATGCACTTTTTGCACCCCCACCTTTCATTATGGCCTTTTTTGTTTAAAGTTGGTTCATTTTCAAAGAGACAATGAGAGGAGAATTGAACATTCATGTAATGCTCTTACTTATGCAGATGTAATGTAATATTTCCATTGTCTAATAAATAAAGAATGTAAAAAATAAATAAAAAAAAGTTGGTCAATTTTCATAAATAGGAGCATCACCGAATCATCTGAACCTGCCCCTTGACTCTAGATCGTTAACTCAATGTCCTGGAGTGCTATGGGTCTAGTTGGTTGGTTGAGAGAGATATGGAGCAAAGTTTACTTCATGTGTTTAAAGCAGCATTAAGAAGCTTTTTGACAAAAACTAGCTCACTAACTATCTTAAAGAAACCTGGCAAACACCACAAACCTCCCAATTGGCACTGACAGAATCTAGCCAACATGCTAACTGCTAACATGCGATGCTTTTGGTGGTTGGCAATGCTGTGCTGTGAAAGTATTCTTACATTTTCACAGGGAATTCTGGCCTGGAACACATACCCATATCAGGCATATACTGGATGGCCACTGGGAATAACAGGTGTGTCCTTCACATGACCATTTCATATCAAAATTAATTTGACGATGAAACCAAAACTAGTTGCTTATAAAAATGTACCTCAAAAAGTGGCAAATTGTTGCAAAGGTTTGCTTCAGTTGACTGCACCTCAGTTGAGGTCACCCTGTCCTTCCTTCCCTGACTCACCAGGGCTAGACTGGGACAAAAGACCAGCCCACCACAGGTGATCACAGCATCACCTTTTAAGCCGCCCTTGAATTATGTCACAGGATAGGCTACCCAGAGTTCCATATACCCAAACCACAAAGCGTTGCAGTGAGAACAATGCAAGCATGCATTTTTAATAGTCTCAATGAGGTAATTGTATGAAGACATTAGGTGAGAGATAATTAAGTATTAACATAGTATAAACAAGTCCAGAATGATTGGATTACATTGGATGCAGAAAGCATCTTCATCAAGAAACTGCATTATTTCAATAATACTACAGGGGTAATGAGCACGTTGTTATGGGAGGTCTGATCCAGTGTCAATTTGCATGAGCAAACTAATCAAAGCTTAGCATGGGGCAGTGTGATTTGTTTGTCTGGGATCTTGAACTCTTGAGGTTAAATATTGTTTAATGACTGTCATGGTAATCACATCATTTCCCACAGACACAATTTTAGGTCTTAAACAAAAAAGTGCCACCCCCCCCCCAAAAAAAGTACACTTTACAAAGCATCAACAACTGCTACCAATTTGTTATGTTAATGGTTATCAATATAATTGTGGTGTGATAACGTTCTTCTTAATATGACAATATATTAGAGAAGATATTGTTAGCTCATTGAAACACTGACAGCCAACTAATTGCTTGCTGACATGCTACGTTGTACTCTAACCTATTAACCTTTGTTTTGATGTGAAGGCTACCCCACTAGCGCTATTTGGCTCAACATTATCAAGGGAGGCTTAATGGGATGCTGAACTTGAAAGTAGCCTAATCTAAAATCACTACTGCTCTTTGATTCTGTGTTCATCACCTTGCTCATGACACACTCCTGACACCTGCTAAGCCATCTGAGCGTCTGCTGAGCCATTGTGCATCACCTTCTTCCTTGGTGCCCTTTGACCTCATCTTCCTGTCCTAGCCCCGCACTTCCTCTACCTCATCGCGGGGCACAACAGTATGAGCGATGGTGCAGCTGCCTCCGAAGGTCCTGGAACAAACTGGACATTTGGCAACAGAGTCTGTCTTGTTTTGTCCTTGTTTCTTAGCACCTCGCTTGCACTTCGCTTATCCATTTTGTCACTCTATTTTTTTCGACACTGAGCCAAAGATGTCTAATGGTTGAGACTAAGGCACAAAAGTCGGGTGGCTTGTTAGATGTGACTGGAACAGCCTGTGTCAGTTAAGAGGCAACCAATGAGGCACTCTGTCTACTTTATGGTCCAGTCAAAAATTCAATGAATTCAAAAAAATAAAATTATAGTCTGATTCTGTTGGCCCTAATCTATCAGTCTCGCATGCATGTTTTTTTATGCCCGCTCACTATCTCACTATCTGTTTAACATGCACACACACACACACACACACACACACACACACACACACACACACACACACACACACACACACACACACACACACACACACACACACACACACACACACACACACACACACACATATTCTCTCTCTCTCACACACACACACACACACACACACACACACACACACACACACATATTCTCTCTCTCTCACACACACACACACACACACACACACACACACACACACACACACACACACACACACACACACTCAGACTTTCATCAGGCTGCTGCTTAAATTTTCACTACTTTCACCTCATCTCCATCATACTGCGGACTCAGCAGCCCCCACCTCAGCCACTTGCACTCCCCACCCACTTCTCTCTCTCTCTCTCTCTCTCTCTCTTTAAACCCCATCTCACTCTCTCTCTCTACTCATCTCTTTTTTGCTCTACCCATCTTGCTCTCTCTTTCTCTACCTTTCTCTATCTTGCAACCAATATCTCTCTCTCTCTCTCTCTGTCTCCACCCATCTTTCTTTTTCTACCTCTCTACCCATCTCTCTCTCTCTCTCTCTCAGAAGTGCTGCTGATGAAGCAGAGCTTGCGGTGCTGTGTGAACTCTGCCAGGGGGGGGGGGGGCTGTGGCTTCTGAGGCCCCTCTGCGTGATACCACACAGGCACAGACTGTAAGCACAGGACAGCAGCCCCGGGTGAGCGTGAAAAACAAGACGGTGTAAGACAGTGGCGTAAGACAGCCGAACGCATTCTACCTTTTTATAGTTTTGCTTATTGAGAATGCGTCTCTCTGCCCGCCAAGGTGCTCCACTGGATGCTTGGATGGTTCTACCGATCATCCCCAAAAAATGATGTTATCCCTGACAAAAGCTGAATCCATATCCGTGTTATATCGGGGCCAGAGTCATCTGCTATCTGGGACAAAATCTTGGCCTCGGATGCTTTGTCCGCGGAGGTTGTTCCTTTGCGCACCGTCACGTCACATTTCCAAGGTTGTCCCTGAGGTGTCTTTGCAGGTAGAGTGCGTAGAGAAAGATTGTTGGTTAATCAACGCAGGCTGCCTTCACAGTAAAGCTGTACATACAGCACCATCCAGGCACACTGTTGTGCTTCATCTTTCTCAAACATGGCTGAATCAGCTTCACCTGGTTATTATTCAGGTGTTGTTCACATACATTTAAAGTTAGAATTAAAAAAAAATCCAACACATCCAGTGAGATACTTAATTTAAACCATTATCTAGAAAAGAAACACCTAAAACTATCTTTTAAAAATTACTGACTCGACACTCGACTCGAAACTACTTGCAAAGCAGACAAAGGTAGATAAAAACTCGGAGGTGGCGATAGGTGATCGATTGCTCCTCTTAAGAGAAGTGGGGTAGAATGCACACAGTAAAGCAGGTCTCGTGAATCACTGATCCGTCCGCCCTATACATTTACCCTCCCTCGTCATGTGGCAGACGCTTCATCAAAAAGGACTTACAGCACGGTACCATGAAACCATTCATCTCATTACCACTTGTTCCCTCATGACCTTGGCATAGCGACTGAGCCCCTTAAGATAAATATAGCCTATATATATATATATATATATATATGTAGTCTCTAAGTGGTGCAGGAGTTAATACAGTGGAACGCAACACATGTGATCATTGAAGGAGCCAAGAGAGTGTGTGATTCAGGAGGTCACCTATCTGCCCAGTCACACAAATTAGGCCTATTAGATGACAGGCCCGGTCATATTTATGAATGCTATTTTCATTTTCTCCTCTTCTCCGCCTTCCTGTGTTCCAGGCCGTCTCTGGCAGGTTCTGTCCTAAAACATGTCATCTCATGCAGCGTTCCCGATTTCTACCTCTCTCGACTCCTTCTTCCTGTCTTGTCTCGCGTGTCCTTTTCTTCCACTTGTTTCCGTATCTGCTCCTGTGTCAGTCAGGAGCAATTTTAGATTTGGGAGGAAATAAAATACCCTCTCTCTTTTCTCTACTCCCCCCTTTTCTCTATCCCCCCTTTTCCTCTCTCCTTCCGTCTCCTTCTTTTTGTCTATTTTCCCTCATCTGCTGGGTGTTGAGTTGCAGGTGTTGGTCCATGATTAAATATTTAGGCACGCGCTGCTTGGTGACCCTGCCTCTGTCCCTGCCCCTACTCCCCTCCAGCCCCACCACCACCCTCCCATAGGAGGCCGGGGTCCTTCACACCACCAGTCACACAACATTACCTGTGAGAGAGCCACTGCCCCCCCTCCTCTCTCAGCAAGTCCCCCTCACCCAGCACCACCCGCCCGCCCCCTTCAATCCATCCACCCTTCCCTCTTTCCAAAGGAAAAGTGAGAGAGATAAAAAGCGGACGGAGGTATCGACTGTGGACTCGAGCAGAGGGCTCTGAACCGCAAAGGCTCAAGGTGACAGCGATGTTCCCGGAGGCCTCCCCGGGGACGACGCGCTGCCGGTCTGAGCTCTTCTCTCCGAGGACGGACAAAGAGAGAGAGGACAGGGGCATTCGGGCCTTTGAGAGCCTGCGTGCATGCTGCTGCAAACGTTGTTGTTGGGTTCTTTTTTTTTTTTATTCCTTGTGATTTCTTCAAGTGCCCCTCTGGGTCCTTTTGTGTTGCTCGAAGTACCTACATCACTTTTGAAGTGGGAGACCTACAACCTGTGCTGCCATGTGTAAACCGCAGCCAAACTGAAACGCTCCTTTCAGTGTGCGCAGTGTCCAAGCAGTTTCTCTACCTGTGTTGCGATGATGGCGTATTGTTATTATAACTGATTTATTAGCACTCTAAATTTGTAAAGTTTATTACAGCTGGCATGCAATTCGGTTTTTACTATGCGCATTCCTTATTAAAACTACAATGAAGGCCTTGTGAGCGCACTCCCCCAATAAGTTGGACGTTTGTAGCACACACACTTGACAGTGGCGTGGGTGAGACGCATGGATGTGCGCTTGTGCATTCATATGTGCTAAAGCGCTGCACGCTCAGTCGCCATGGTGCGGTGACCTTCACAACGACCTCCCAGCAGAAGCGCAGCTCCGACTGGGTAAGAGCAGGCCAAGAACCCCCCCCCCCCCCCCAACACCCCTCCTGGGCTTCTCTGCGCACTAGCCTCCTCCTCATAGGGGAGAGAGAGAGAGAAAGAGAGAGTGAGAGAGAGAGAGGATGAGAGAAAGAAAGGGAGAGAGAGAGATACCCTGAGGGACCCCTCTGCGTTCCGCACTCAGAGAGGCTACTTTTGCAGTGTGGCCAAGCACTGTGCTGCCTTAATGTATGTATGAGATTCTGAGATAGCGCCTAAAGAGAACTCTGCCAGTTGGCTGGATTCCAGGAAGAAGGCATGTGTGTGTTTTTTATTTATTTTGTATTTATCTATCTATCTACCAGGAGCCTACTGTTTTACTGGCTTGGTTTCAAAGTCATGGAAGAGAGTATTTTTGTAGGGGCTTAGGAGTTGGGTGTGCAGTGCTCAACCGACTAGGATTGACTGGGTCGGATATGGATACGAGCACACCTCTCCCCCTCCAGTGATGCCTGCATCACACACACACACACACACAATATGCAGTGAAGGAGGCAGTGTGAGAATGTAACCCCATGAGGGGTGCTCTTCAGCCTGCCTCCACGCCCTCCTCTGAGCCCCTGCTGAGCTGCTGTGGGCACCAGGCACCCGACTCACCTCTGTCCAAAATGTCACCCCCACCCTGGAGAGTGTTTGTATGGACAGTGACGGAGGACACAGACATCTGGGAGTGGACCCTGATCCTTCATCCCTGCTGAACAGGCCCAGAAGAAGCCTGC
>NC_137916.1:22238451-22248451 GCF_963457725.1 Sprattus sprattus
GCGGCAGTGCAAAAAGAGAAGCTCATCTCCTAATGCGTATTCATTTTGGCTGGCTTGCATCGGCACGGCGAGCTGGAGACACCCGAACCAAGCAGGAAGTTGCCTCAAACACACACACACACACACACACGCAGAAAACTACACACATACACACTACTCACACTGACTCTCCCACACTCAGGAAGTACATACACACACTGAGTTTGCAGCCTCGAGCCAGTCATCCAAGGTCAGAGGGAGGATGTGGGCAACATGCGGCAGATGCCAGGCTTTGCCAAGTGTGAGGTAAGGACACAGTGGCTAATGGATCAGAACCCAGATCAGCGCTGCCGAGGCACATCAGAGCCAGAGAGCTCATCTGGCATCAGTGGTTCCCTTCCAAATCTCCCAACAGCTTATTATGCACCAAATGGCTAAACTGACCACAACTCAGTTGTACTCAGATTGTAAGGTGATGTGTGGGGGTGTGAGCACAGTATAGAGATTCTCAGCCTGTTTGTGATTCAGGATATAGACGACAATAAGATGAGGTAGTCTGTGTCCATTTGTTTGTGTGTGTGTGTGTGTGTGTGTGTGTGTGTGTGGGTGTGTGCCTCTGTGTGGCTGTGTGTGTGCGTCCGTGTGTGTGTGTGTGTTTTAGTGTGTGTGTGCATGTGTATGTGGATGTGTGAATGTGCACACACACACACACATCTGTGTGTGTGAATGTGTAATTGAGTTGCAAGGACTGTCCATGGAGGCTCTAGCTGCGGAGGCGGGAGACTATGGGAACCCCTGTGCACACAGAACTGCATGTAACACCCCCGCTAATCCTCAACGGACAGGGGAAAAGTGCTGAGTTTGTGTTTGTGGGTCTGTGTGTGTGTGTGTGTGTTTCGGTGCCGGTGTGTTTGAGTGAATGAGTGCAGGTGTGTACATGTGTGGGATGTGAATATTTGTGCATGCACATTTTAGAGGGAGTGTGTGTGTGTGTGTGTGTGTGTCCGTGTCCGTGTCCGTGTCCACTCCTTTACTTCACCTTGCTTTACTCTGGCTCACAATCAAATACAGGACATTGATTTCTATCAAGGAGCACCATGGCAATTAGCAAGAGAGAGATAGAGAGAGAGAGAAGAAGAGCTAGAGAGAGAGAGAGAGAGAGAGAGAGGCAGAGTGAGAAAAGAAGAGCTAGAGAGAGAGAAAGAGAGAGAGAGAGAGAGAGAGTAGGGGAGAGGGAGTGGGAGAGCCGCTCTTTCCAGGAAGGTGCAGAGCGGGGGAAAAAAGATGAGAGGAACGAATGAAAGCGAGTGGGAGAGAGTAGAGAACAGAGCCGCAGAGAGAAGCAGAACGAGGGAGTGAGAGGGAGAGAGAGAGCGAGAGCGAGAGAGAACAACCATCCAAGAGCAGCAGAGAAAAGATGAAGAGGTGGAGGAGGCAGAGAAGAGAGGTCTTGTTTATCGCTAAATGAAAAGAATCCCTTCCTTTTTTTATACCATATCTGCTATCTTGAATATGTGATATCCACATTTACACAACAAGCAATACACATGAAGTTTTGCCTTGGCATTAGAGAAAGCACAGTGGCCAAAAATAAACTTGAGAACCCTTTCCACCTAGCATATACTTCAAAGCAAATCACAATTCAGTTATTGTAGTTAAAAAAACACACACAGCTCTGTGTAATTGATCTGTGACTTCAAACGTTCATGCCTCCTTTTCATCCCAGGAAGGCCTCTCTGCAAACTGACCACATTTAGGAAATCACTCTCTGGGTTAAGATACCAAGATACAGAACCTCATGCATAAACGGATTTTGGATTTTTCAAGATAATGGACCCCATTTAAAGCAGAAAGACTATTTGATGTTTTTGTAGTGTGCAGAGGACTAGCTTTGAGCATGTATGTGTGTGTGTGTGTGTGTTTGCAAGCCTGTGTGTTTCATCAAATACAGACAGGCTCCTACGTCCCCCCTTGTGCTTCTAAACCGCCGGCCCTGTGTCCACTGAGTCTCTGCGTTGGTTTTTTGCCCCCCCACCCCTCCATCCACCCAAAACCCATCATCATCATCTCTACCGCTCCGCCGCCACACGTGCCAGACTGCGACGCCAGCCTCCGCCGCTCCCGCTGCAGGCGCAGTGCCTCTCTGCCATCTCAGGGGCTGCTGGGTAGCTGCCAGCGCCGGTGCCAGATTGAGACTGAGACCGGGGGCCTGCCAGGGGCCCGAGGCCACAAAACACAACCCCCAAACCCACCGACACACCCCCCCGCCCGTGTTGGGGTATTAGTCTCCTTAGCCCTCATACATCACCCTTTCTCTGCCCGTAACGACCTCTCTGTTTCCGCAGCCCGTCATACGCGCCAGGACTCCACTGATAACTGTGTCGCGGCTAGGGCGCATAAATAATACAGGAGGCATTAATAAAATCATAAAATACAACAGAAACTCTTATGATTTCATATCTGAGAGCGGAGGCGCTACAGATGACCCAAGTCAACGCAGAGAACAGGGTCGATGGCGAGCAGCAGGTGAGTGTCTGTGTCTATGTGTGTGTGTGTGTGTGTGTGTGTGTGTGTGTGTGTGTGTGTGTGTGTGTGTGTGTGTGTGGATTGTGGGAGTGGGTCTGTATGTGTGTGTGCATTGTGTATTGTGTATGTGAGAGACTGTGTATGTAGGTGTGTGTGTGCATGTGTGTGTGTGTGTGTGTTTGTGTGTGTGTGTGTGTGTGTGTTGGTGTGTGTATGTGTGTGTGTGCGTGTCTGCATGTGCCTGTCTACATAGATGTGTGTGTGAGAGAGAGAGAGAGTATGTCTGTGTGTGGAGGGGGATTTCTTTGTCATTGGTCCCCTGCCTGGCGAGTGAGAACTATAGCCTGACCTCGTGGACTCTGTCAGCCTCACTCGTAAAAATTGTAATGACATTGAACCTTATGGAAAGAGAGAGAGAGGGAGAGGGACAGGGGGCAAGTGGAGATAGAGAGAGAGAGAGAGACGGGGGTGGGGAGGGTGCAGTGGGGTATGAGGGAGGATTTATGACTGACACTCCTCCACAAGGCCCAGGTCATCTTAAGCATTAGGTGCCCTCACCTCTTCTATCTCTCTCCACTTCATGCCTCTTTCTCCCCTTATGTCCATAGATCTTTGTATGCATTATCAAATAACTGTCTGGGTATTCTGACTCACTAACACTTCACTTACGTGAGAATGGACCGGCCTGATATCTAATCTCTGCTGGTTCCTGGGAATCCTGCTAACAACCCATCAACTCTGCTTTATCTTTCTACTTGTCTGCCTCTGTTTCTCTCTCTCTCTCTCTCTCTCTCTCTCTCTCTCTCTCTAGCGCGCTCTCTAACTCTCTCTCATTCCCTCTCCCTCACTGAATAAATGAACACACAACAAATTCTGTGAGGAAATAAAGCTGGCTGTTCCCCAGCTCCCACCATTTGCAATATAGCTGTCACTATAAGGTCACCCAAAGTAAGCCGTATGACAGCCATCAAAAGGCAAGAACTCCAGGAGTGAGACATGCCTCCTGTGCTTGGAGGCAGGGAAGATGTGTAAGAGAAAGGGTCAACAGGACTAAGAATTCATACAAAAATGATTAGGTATGATAAAGGTATAAAATCCTATCGTTAAAAAACTTGTTTCTCTCCCTCTGTCTGTGTGTATCAGCAGACTCATAAACCTCATGGAGCAGCCTGGTGGCAAAGGAGTAGATTATGGCCAAAGAGTTTTTATTTCAACTCTAATCTTTGCCTCCTAATGTATTTTGCCACGGCACAGTTTCCATTCAGTGGGAAAGATTACTGAGGGATTATTAAAGTTAATTGGAAGTGGTCAATTATCAAACTCCTACCCCCAGCCCTCCCTAATGTGCGCACACACACACACACGCACGCACACACACACACACACACACACACACACACACACACACACACACACACACACACACACACACACACACACACACACACACACACACACACACTCTACATCTGCCGGGTCATCCAGTCTGCCACCTCACCTCTCCCCTATTTTTCTGTCCAACTACTGGTGTGTGTGTGTGTGTGTGTGTGTGTGTGTGTGTGTATGGGCCCTATCTTGCCGATCAGAAACGCAAGTAGGACGGCGCCAAGCGCAAGTAGCTGTGTGGGCGGCTCTATGGCGCAGTTGCTATTTTAACGGCGGAAAAAACACACTTGCGTCCAGCGCAAGTGTCAAAAGGGTTGGTCCAAAGGAGGTTACTCAGCCATAGGTGTGGTTTGGGCGTAATATGCAATAAACCAATCGGAGCGTCATTTCACATTCCCTTTAAGAGCGAGAAGCGCATAGTCCATAGCGGCTTGTTATTTTGATGGCGGAATTACCTGGTGGAAGACCGGAGAAGTTCACAGCCGAGGAGACCGACGTGAGATTTACACCAATTTTTTGGCAAGCCATATATAATTACAAGGAAAATAAAGTATTTACCACTTGAGGAAATCATTGTGAAATCCATATCCAAGATATTTTAAAAATAAGCATACATGTAGCCTACACATTGACCCAAATGATTCAGGTTAATTGCAGCTGCGTGACATTTGATTTATTGTATGGCTTTGTAAAAAGCCGGGAGATAGATATATATGGGGATGCGAGAAACCCTCCAAAAGTAAGCAAAGTCAAGCAAGCATGTCAAGATATTGCCGTGATTGTTTCTGCAACGGGGCACCCGAAAACGTTGCCGAAAACGCTATAATGACGTCCGGAGACGTGGGACATCCAAGCTGGAAGGTAACACACGTTCTCGTGCCTTCACGGGAGGTGGATCTGCCTCGACCCAGGATCTGACGGCAGCAGAGGACATCGCCACGTCTACCCTCACGCCTGAGAGCGTGCAGGGATTTGGGGGCATGGAAATCGGCACCCAAGCCAGTGCACCAGCTGACCAAACCCAAGGTACATAAATAAAGTCCACATACACAGAGATGAGTTTACAAGATTTATAATAATACTGGCATTAAATAAATGCAACAAAGCCATACAATAAATCAAATGTCACGCAGCTTCAATTAACCTGAATCATTTGGGTCAATTGTGTACGCTAGATGTATGCCTAGTTTTTAAATGTCTTGGATACGGATATCACAATGATTTCCTCATGTGGTAAATACTTTATTTTCCTTGTAATTATATATGGCTTGCCAAACAATTGGTGTAAATCTCTCGTGAAGACGACAGCAGTAAAGTGTAGCCTACAGGTCCTATACTGTGCGGGCAAGCACATGCGCCCTTAAAATAGCGTTCTGAATACGCGTTACAGACTTTAGACATTGCGCCTCACATTAGACCAGCTTTTTTTTGGTCAATGGCGCACGGCGCACGGCGTTGTTTTGAAAACTGCAAAATACCACTTGCGCCAGAGAAACGCCTTCTCTGTTCCGCCCCCGCCCATGTCGACGCAAGTTCATTTCGAAGCGGACCTCTGGAGGGAAAATCGCGCTGTGCGCCGGGTGCAAGATAGGAATGATACTTGCGTCGGTGACAATGTCACTTGCGCTGGGTGCAAGATAGGGCCCTATGTGTGTTTATGAGGCACATGTTCACTACTTTTCCTATAGCATACAACCCTACCAGCCCTCCAATCCCCAAGCCACTCCATGCAGCGACGGCCGCTGCTTGTGCTGATGATGTCATGTAGCTGGAGGCACTGACGGATTCTCCCAGAATCCTCGATCTCCCACAGGAGGCGGGCCCCAGTGCACCGAGCGAGGACTGGAGCCGGTCTATCGCGTGCCCCCCCCCCCCCCCCCCCCCCGTCTGAGACGGGTGTATGGAGGGTCCCGCCCACTCACAGCTACCCTCTTGACGGTGATGTCATCCCTTTGGGAAGGAGAAATCGATGATGGATCCCACTCAGTTGAAAATGGACATGGATAGGTTGTATAGAGAAGGGAGGGGAGGAGGAGCTTTCTTTGTGTGTGTGTGTGTGTCTGTCAGTGTGTGTGTGTGTGTGTGTGTGTGTGTGTGTGTGTGTGTGTGTGTGTGTGTGTGTGTGTCTCTGTTATGTGGGTGAGTATATGATGGTGAAGTTTCTTGTGTATGGCTGTGTGTGTGCCTCAATTTGTTTGGGGCACATATGTTAGTGTGCGTGGGAGTATAATGAGTGTGTAGTGTGTGTGTGTGTGTGTGTGTGTGTGTGGGTGTGTGTGTTAGTGTTTCTAGGTTGGTATGCTGGTGTCATAGTGGGGCATATATAACCCCAAAGTTTGTTAGACTCCATTTAATCCCAGACTCTGGTTCCAGTGGGTGGAAAAAAACAAAGAAAAAAAAAACAAAGTTAGCAGACAGATTCCAGAGACTTGAGTGTGCGTCTCCATGGCTACGGTTGCGTGGGGTGCACTTACAGATACTCAGATAGATGTAGCTGAAGTTGGGGGCGACACTGACAGCAGAGAGATGTGTGTGTGTGTGTGTGTGTGTGTGTGCGTGTGTGTGTGTGTGTGTGTGTGTGCGCGTGTGCGTGTGCGTGTGCGTGTGCATGTGCGCTTGCGCGTGCGCGTGTGCGTGTGCGTGCGCGTGCGCGTGCGCGTGCGCGTGTGCGTGTGCATGTTGTGTGTGATGGAGGGTGAAACACCTGGCCAAGAGCAAAGTTAAGGTCAACAAAAGCTGGAACCGCAGTATTCATAAAAACACCAACTCTCCTTTCTCTCCACACACACGCAAACACACACACTCTTTCCTGTAGATACACCAGCTATGAACGACCAAAACCCAGCAAAGACTCACAAGTACATTTATTCACAAAGATTCTATTTTCTTTTCTTTGAAATAATGATAAACAGTGTTTTGTAACTGACATATTGAACAACTGAGTCTGCAGAAGTGAATCTGACCTTTGCTCTTCCTAAAGCCTGAGTTCCATCTGCGGCTCCAGCCTACAATAATAATTGAAACTAGCAGTAACTATAGACACCAGTGGACCTCTCACGCTGTGGCCATTTATCTGATGTGAGCCTCTGCGTGAGGGGAACTGATGCTGCTGGAGTTGGTGGCTTACTGGTAACCCAGATATGCAGCCTGAATAAAAGAAAGCAAAAAAAAAGTCTGTAGCCTGATGAAATCACTGCTGCTCTACAAACTCTGCAATTACAGTAGCTCATTGCCATGTAAAAAAAAAACTTGAACAATGCAAAAATCTAGCCCAGACCAGAAATGCCATGAAATCAGTTGGCATCTCATGTTGGCATCACAGTATTTCCAGACAAACTGGCGGAGCCTGACTGGGCGTAGATAGAGACATTCTGTGCTGTGGCTCCCTTTGCAGTGGGCTGCAGTATTCACCCCGTGTGCACCGTGGTTCCCAGGTTACAGTTGCCGCAGTGATGAGGATGAATGGGTGCAAGGGTTAATGTGATGTGTCGGCACGGTAACACGGGCCATCTTAATTAACAGCAGTGGTCGGGGCAGGCACAACAGGCCTAATCGGCAGATTCATCTTCATAATCAGAGGTTATTAATCTCAATGAGGCCGACTGCATAAGGTGGTGGCACAACTAAGCACATCGCTGTGGTGCTGCATCTCCCTTCTGCTGCAGGTGTCAGAAGTGTGTATGTGTGTAGGAACGTGTGTGTGTGAGTGTGTGTGTGTGTGTGTGTGTGTGTGTGTGTGTGTGTGTGTGTCTGTATAAGAGAGAAATTATTAAACATGGCATTAAAGTGTAACAGACGTTTGCGTGTATGCTTCAAAGAACTGAGAAAGAGACTCGGAGCCAGGTGAGCTAAGAAAGCATAGATCTGTGTATGTGTGAGTGTGTGTATGTATGTGTTTGTGTTTGTGCGTGTGTGTGTGTATGTGTGTGTGTGTGTGTGTGTGTGTGTGTGTGTGTGTGTGTGTGTGTGTGTGTGTGTGTGTGTGTGTGTGTGTGTGTGTGTGTGTGTGTGTGTGTATGTGTGTATGTGTGAGTGTGTGTATGTATGTGTTTGTGTTTGTGCGTGTGTGTGTGTGTTTGTGTGTGTGTGTGTGTGTGTGTGTGTGTGTGTGTGTGTGTGTGTGTGTGTGTGTGTGTGTCTGTGTGTGTGTGTGTGTGTGTGTGTGTGTGTGTGTGTGTGTGTGTATGTGTGTGTGTGTGTGTGTGTGTGTCTGTGGTGATGACAGACTGGTTGGCTGGACAGTGGGCTCTCTACAGGATAGGTCTGCAGCTCAGTGGGAAGGACATGGCCGCTATGAGGGAAATCAAATTAGCACCCGGCCAGCATGGGAGACACGAGCATAGCTTTGGCTCAGCTTGCGAGACAAGCCCAGTTACCTGTTTGCAACACACACACACACACACACACACACACACACACACACACACATACACACACACAGAGGTACACTTTATAGACAAAGCCCTGTGCTTACTGCACAGACCCAGAGAACATCCTTGTTTGTGTGTGTCTGTGTCTGTGTCTGTGTGGCCCTTCATCTTTATTCTCGTATTTGTGAAGTTTGAATTCTTTATTTGGGTGCAGTTATACCTGCTTGGACTGGGCTCAGTATTTTCATGTTTTAGTTGCAAACAAAATGACAATTCGAAGCTTGTTTTTGGTGAGTTGTTCATTAACGTACTATACAATGTCTCACCCTGCATATCAACTAGGAATTTGAATCATGGTATAGATGTAAGGACATGATCAAGGGCTCTTTGTACTTTGGCTTCTGACGTAATTAATACAAGATAGAGAGAGAGAGAGAGAGAGAGAGAAAGTCTGTGTTTGTGAGGTAGAAAGAGAGAGACAGATAGCTACAGGAATTGAGAAGGGGGAGCATGAGAGAAAGGGACAGAGGGAGTGAAAGGGAAGAAGAGAAAGAGACAGAGGGAGAGAAAGGGAAGAAGAGAAAGAGACAGAGGGAGTGAAAGGGAAGAAGAGAAAGGGACAGAGGGAGAGAAAGGGAAGAAGAGAAAGAGACAGAGGGAGAGAAAGGAAGGGAGAGAAAGGGACAGAGAGAGAAGAGGAGGTAACAGGACACTTAGATATCAGACCAGCTGTTTTTAGAATGTTCTCCAATCCCCACCGGCTCTCCTCTTTCCCCAGCCTCCTCCTCTTCTCTCACCTGCTTTCTTTCTTTTCTTCCTATCCCCCGTCCTCTATCCTCCTCTCTTTAGCCCATCTCCTTATAATACTGCTCAACAACAGACTATATTTTCCTTCCACCTTAACTTCTCTATCTTTCCTTTTCTCTCCCTCTCTCTCTCTCTCTCTCTCTCTCATCCTCTATCTCCTGTCATTTGTTCCCTTTGCATTGGTACGTATGTACATTAGCTGAAGGTAAGGGATGAATTGAGACGACCCAAATAAAGTTTGTTTGTAGTTCGCCAACTGCAGTCGGAGCCCCTGCTGCTGCCGCTGTTACTGCATATTGCCCCGCTTTCCAGTCCTCTTGGGCCGCTCCGAGAATACCGTATGTATAAAACGCATCTCGGGAATGGAAACAAAATGGGCGCACATTTTGGCTTGTTATCAATAAGACATTTTTATAAACTGTGTTCCCATGCAAGAAAATCTGCAATATTTCGAAGCTTCTCAGATTTGTTTATAGGATGAGTTAGTCAATTAATACCAGGGGCAATATGTAGGCTGTATATAAAAAGAGCCCAGATGGATTTTTGGAGGGTCAGATTTAAAGATCTAATTTCTTATTCGGGGAAAATTCCTCAGTGCCGCCAGGCATGGCTGCAGTCGTGTCTCCAGTCGTGGCTCTAGTGCTCAGGCCCAGAGACTCCAGGGAGATAGGCAGCCTTCAGTAAGAGCAGAGTCGGGGTGGCCAGAAGGCAGTGACGCACTCCTCCCCCCTTTTCTCTCTATCTCTCTATCCTTCTCTCTCTCTCTCTCTCCAGAAACACCTGTGACTCACTCTGTTACTGGGAAATCTCAACATCTCTCTCTCCCTCCCTCCCTCCCCCCCATCCCCCTCTCTCCTGTTCTCATTTTCCAGTCTTAGGTCATCTGTGCACTGATGGGAATACGGTATCATCTGTTGGCCTGAGTTTGAAGG
>NC_137916.1:22253451-22255951 GCF_963457725.1 Sprattus sprattus
GTAGACCATGTTTTCATGGTTTTTCATTAGAACCTTCAGGATGGAGAACAAGTACGAAATCTGTTTGCCTTGTGTACTGTAATACTGCATATCAATATAATATACGTAGTGTGCTCACAGTATTTGTATTTTGCAGGACTGAAAGAGAACCACACTGGAGGAAGAAAACACACTTTCAATATTTTTTGAAAGCAAAGTAGCATTTTCCAGGAGATATAAAGGGTTTTGCATTTTCAGTTAGTTGCTTTGGGATTTGTGTTTAGAGTTTTGAGAACGAGGCATGCTTTCAAAAAATGTGTGTAAGCAATTGAGAAAAACTATAAGCATTTTGTATACAATTTTATGTCAATACAATCTGGTGGAACAGGAGACTGAAATTGTAAATATGGTTTGTGAGAACAACGGTATTGCTGTTTTATGTTTGACTATGAAAAATGTAGGCCTACACTGATACATTTTACAAAAGGAGAAAGGGCTCAATGAGTCATTGTCATTCATATGGTTCGTTCGATGATTGTGTTTTCAATTTTGCACTTCTGTGTGCTGTAAATGCTTGGTAGTGTGCAGCTAATGCTTAGTTGTGTGTACTAAATGAATGTATGTGTGTGTGTTTTGAAAATATGGCTGTGTGTACCAAATGAAAACACGAGTTCCATTTTGTGAACAGTTAAGAGATTTGATAGCAAAGAGTCATCTTGCAAAGGGAGTGTCAGGTTTAGCATTTTGTGTGTGAGGTTTTCAATTTTCTGTGTGCAGTTTTGAGAAAGACGTTACTGTTTTGAAAAACGGGTTTTAGCAACAGTGAAAAACTGTAAGGATGGCATATGCCAAGCCCACTACTCATGGGGAATCTCAAGTCCCTGGGCAGTCACCTGGCTGAAGACGTCGTCCATGTGTAGACCCACTTCTCAAGAACATGCTATATTTTTGGACGCATGTTGTTGTTGTCCTTACATCATCACAGAGAATAGAATTACCAAACCAGGAAATGTGCCCTCCGTGGTTATTTGTTTACCCCGTGTTACAGAACAGCAACGTGTTAAGTCACGTCACTGGCTGAATCATTCTTCAGGTTATAAATAAATACCACAAAGAAATAAGTAATGGAGCAAACAAATAAATACAAAATAAATGTCTTGACCTTCCAGAGAGTTCTCAGTGGGTAAGTAACCCTTTCAAATTGGCTGATGGGAAAGCTGAGTGTCTTGAGGTGGTTGCACAATAGAAATCAGCTCCACCTCACCTGCAGTGGCAGGAGACAGGGCCCAGCAGGCTGCGGCCTGATTTTTTTAGGGGTTGGAAACGGAACAGTGCCGAGGCGAAAAGAGAAATCCTTGGAAATTGCCGTCCAACTGCAGGGCAGGAGATGACAAGGTTTGCAGGAGACACCGCCATTTACAGTACATCAGAGCAGAGACCACCTGCAATGGATGCCTAACTGGTGATTGTGTATGGTTGTGTATGGTTGCATTTGATTATCTATGGCTTTGTGTGATTGTCTACAGGTTTGTATGGTTGTGTATAGTTTGTGTGTAGTGTGTGTAGTGTATGATTGTGTATGATAGTGTATGATTGTGTGTGGTTGTGTATGATTGTGTATCGTTGTATATGATTGTGTGTAGTTGTGTATTATTGTGTATGGTTTTATATGATCGTTTATGATTGTGTATGGTTGTATATGATTGTTTATGAATGTGTACAGTCGAGTATGGAATGGGTTTGTTCAGCGCTGACAGGGGTTTGAGGTGTGAACAGTGAACATAACCGATAAACAACGAGCAACAAGCGTTACTGTTAGAACTGCCATGGCAACTTCTACGTTCACGCTTGTCACCCTGCCGAGCATTATTTCCCCTGATTCTTCTGTCATATTCATATTTTTTAATAATGTGTCATTAGATAAAGGGTAGTTGCTCGAGGCAGGAACAAAACAAACAAAACAGCTAAAGGTTATGACCAATTGTGTGGTTAAGAAATATTTAACATTTGAAGGCACTCCTTGGTGAGGTCATCATTCGCTGCAATGGCTAGTGGCCCTGGGCTAAAAAAATGGAATATAGAAAATGTTAATGTATGACTAGAGCGAGAATGTACTATCACATGTACGCATACACTCACGTGTGCACACACACAAAGCATCAGCTCTTGATTACATCTCGCAGTGTTCAAAAATTCTCAAAACTACAGATATTTTACAATAGGTTCCTCACGCACACTTACACACAAACACACACTCACAAATGTAAACACCCACCCAGCAACCAACCAAAATCACACACACACACACATACACACACACACACACACACACACACACACACACACAAACACACAAACACACAAACACACACACACACACACTTCTGTGCAGGCACATCTTTCTCTTGCCCGCTGCTCCCTGCTTTACGGTTTGCCATAGGCAGGATGATTAATTTGTGGCTATTGATTTCTCTCCCTGAGCTGAGTGAGAGAGAGAGAAGGGAGAGAGTGAGAGAAACAG
>NC_137916.1:22260951-22340951 GCF_963457725.1 Sprattus sprattus
AGCTAAATAACTCGATAGAACCAAATTGTTTGATAAAAGACTATATACATTGACATTCCATTCTCTTATCATCTGGAGCTAACTTACTCCTTCACCATATTTGTGTTATTTCATTACCACATAACTGACCGCCCTCAGATTACCTTAATCTCTAGTGTTTAAAATCTAGATTAATAATCTGCATATTCATATGCATTTAGAGTTTGAGTTAAATGTATTATTAGCCTTGGCTGGTGACAACTTTATCGCCTGATTTTAAGAAATTAAGTTGTAGATATTGATTCATGTTTATCATCATCAGATTTGAGGGACTGATGACAAACCAGAACAGATATGAAAGACTGGAAATGCTGCTAGAGACTTGGTTGTTTTATCATCAATCTAAATTGTTTGATTTGGGTCTGTCTGTCAAACACAGCTTCTGGTTCCTCCTGCATTGCAGGCAGTTGGCGATGACAGTTGTCTGAATGTCTTTGCAGTGTCGCACGAGCACAACTTCTCCTTCGCTCCAGCTACTTATCTCTCTTTCCTTCCCTCCTTTATTCTCTCTCTCTCTCATCTGTACTCTCTCTCCCATTCTCTCGCTTAACTTGCAGAAAAATGGTGCAAGTTCCTTTAGCTTTGACTCCCGTGAAAGCCACCCAGCCCTCGTCGCCGGTGGCATCCCCGTGCCAGCCGGCTGTTTACCCAACAGCACCATTTGCTGTGGCTTGGGGCTTGGCCAGCGTGCGGCGGCTGCTGTAAACACTGCCATCTGAGCAGTCCCACTGAGGCTGCACTCTGGAGGGGCTGCTGCAGCCGCTGCTCCACTCCACTCTGTCTATCCCCACCGGGCCACCGTACCGCAACCAAGCATGGCCACCGTAGGCCACCACACATGTCCCGGCTAAGCTCTTCGAGCAGTGCCCTTAACACGGGAAAGTCCTAACCATACCTTTGTGATTTTCACTATACTTTTTATGGTATGTGGACTCTGAACTGAAACAGGTGACAGGTGAACTATGCACATGGCTGTCTACAATTGGTGGGCTCATTTGCCCCTCATTGCTACTGCCAACCTGCAGTCCATTTAGTCCTCTGTGCGCCAATCCATTTCTGCTGATCCCTGAATGACACAAAGGGAGAAAAAGAACAAAGAAATACACACAGAAAAATCTCAGAACTGACTTAAAAGTTGCCTTGATTCCACACCAGCTGTTCCCAATTCACAAGAAGGCCGTTGCGTTGCCGGCCAAAATCTTTTTGGGTCCTGTCAGCATGCCCTGTGTGTTTGGCTCGTCCACCAATCAGCTTCCCTGAGTCCCAGGAACATTGAAAATGAGAGAGAGAGAGAGGGAGAAAGACAGAGCGTGAGTGAGTGAGTGAGAGAGACAGAAAGAGAGGGAGAGAGAGAGGGGGTGAAAGACAGAGCGTGAATGAGAGAGACATAGAGTGAGAGAGAGAGGGAGAAAGACAGAGAGTGAGTGAGAGAGACAGAAAGAGAGAAAGAGAGGGGGTGAAAGACAGAGAGTGAGTGAGAGAGAGTAATAGAGAGAGAGACAGAGGGAGGAAGACAACAAGTGAGTGAGTGAGATAGAGAGAGAGAGAGAGAGCGAGAGAGAGGGAGAAAGACATAGAGTGAGTGAGAGAGAGAGAGACATCTCCTCTCGCTAGTCAGTTTGACAGGCCAGGGTGAAGCTCCAGAGACTGATTATCAGCAGAAAAGGAAGCGGTTAGCAGCCAACTGCAGCTCCTCCTCAGCGCAGGGGCCGATCAATACACCCGGAATTCATATGAGATCTCCGGGCCTGACTAATCTTACAAAGTGAGTTATAGTGAGTCTCAGTGTTCAGAACAGGACCAACCAAAAAAAAAAAAGCATGACCAAGAGAAAGGATTTTCTATGAATTTCTCATTTTTTTCTCCCTTAGTGTCCACTGCTGTCCACTTCTTGGGTGCCTTCACAGAGACAATAATGTTATTGTGTTGTGTCTAATGTTCCTTTATCCTATGAACTTGCAGTGTCGCCTGTACAGTGAAACACACACACACACATACACACGCCCACACACACACACACACACACACACACACACACACACACTTGGTACCGTCTGTGCTGTGTGTTCTGCCCTCTATCTGGACTCAGAGTCTTCCCTCGACCCCCCATCATCCTGGAGTGCTGTGCCCTGGCCCGGAGCCCTGCCTCCTCAGCCCATACACACTAGCTCCAACTCAGGGACATACTTGGCCGCCTCACCACCTGTTCTCTCCTCTCCTCTCCTCTCCTCTCCTCTCCACCCCTCCCCTCTACATCATCCCTTCCCTTCTCTTTCCTCTCCTCTCCTCTCCTCTCCTCTCTTCTCCTCTCCTCTCCTCTCCTCTCCTCTCCTCTCCTCTCCACCCCTCCCCTCTGCATCATCCCTTCCCTTCTCTCTCCTCTCCTCTCTCATCCCTGAATCGGGCAGCCTGCCTGTCAGCACCTCACCAGCCTGGCGCTAAGTGGGATCTGCAGAGGTGGAAACATCTCAGTCCCCCCCCCCCCCCCCCCTCCCTCCCTCCCTCTCTGTCCTCTACTCGTGCGGGCGCATTCCACCACACTCGTGCTGCCCGTTTGGCCGGACGGCATCAGAAGGCCGTCTGGAAGTCGTGTGAGAGAGTCTGGGATAGCCACGCCGAAGTGCTCCTTATTTCTCTCTCTCTTCTCCACTCTTACTCCTCGTAGCTGGAGTCTTACCTGGACCATCCCTGCATATCTCTGCAGAGTTAGGATCGCTGAAAGAACCTCCCCCCCCCCCCACCCCCGCTCCTGGGTTGATGCATTATGTTTGGGTCCCTCTCTGACACAAAGCTAATGCACAGTAATGGATTGCAAATGAACTGCGCCAAGGACACCGGCGATTCATCACCAAACCAGATGCCGCAGATTCCCCCAGCTACCGGGAGGGAGAGAGCAGTGGCGCGCTCGCCTCTAAAATGAATGGATTGGATACGGAGCTAATTGGTATTCATTTGAGGGGTCTCCCTGGGTGCTTACGCCCTTTCAAAATGGACGGTGCCAAGGTAAAAAAAAAACACTCACACAAACCCAACCCAAAGCAGCTCAGTGTTCTTTACAGTCCTCTAGTGAGATCAATTCCATATGACTACAAACACTGTGGTTCAGTGTTGCCCACTCAAACAATTCAAGTATAATATTATACTTAATATATTATATAATATTACAGTTTTTATCCATTGCTTTGGGCAATTTCACGAAACCGAAATTACATTCTCAAAGCTCTTAGTGCATTTGGCAAAATAGCCTATATGGTTCAGCACAACTACATAGATCACCTTCAAAAGGTCATATCTGACCCAAAACAGTTAAGTCAAGCTTCAAAACCAAATAATTTTCTCATAAAAATAGTCAGTGCCCCCAAAATGAAAAGTTCCTTCCCGAAAAGAAAAGGACATTCTCCAAGCTTTAAATATATTTGCCAAAATAACCTAGATGGTTTATCAAAACACTATGGCACACCTGCAAAAGGTCATACCTCTCCCAAAACAGACAACTCATCAATTAAAACTCATTCCTTTTCTCATACTAATAGTCAGTGCCCCCAAAATGAAAAGTCCCTTTGGCATTGTTTAAGCACTGCAGGTCAAAACGTTTAGATGTTTTGTCAGTATGCAGTGGACCATAGAAATATCCCTCGTGCACATTTCAATCTTGGCTCAGTCCTTTGACACTGAATGGTTACTGTAGTAGATGTTTTCTTTTCAGAATACTTTGTGTATCAAACAGAAAAAAGAATAATTCAAGCATAGCCTACAAGGTAGCACTCATACTGCACTCATACTGCCATGGAAATTGTTACAGTTATTGCCATACATCGTAGTTACAGTAACAGAAAATGCATACAGCACAATATACTGTCATACAATAAGCACATCAAAACTAAAATTATGTATAGCCTAAACTAACATCAGAACCTGGAGCTTCTGGGTATTGTATGGGCCAAGACTGGGAATGTGGGAGACTACACTATTCTCTAAAACGGCATCACACATGGTGATGTTGCCCCCGCGCTGGCCTGGGACATCCGCCGTTGCTCCTCTTTTTCTTCCTCCTCTTCCTCTAACAGGCAGTTGCCCTTGGTTGTTTCCCTGGCCAGGTGCTTCCATGTTCATGAATACTGAACTTGGTCAAGCTCTAGATATTTGATGGAAGCATGTATACTCCTGGATAGGACCTGTCAGCTAACTAAACTTACTGTGTGATTGGTGATCGGATGAGTGAATCACCCCCTTGATTAGTTACTGTAAGTTCTATTTGCACCTGAAAATTACTGTAAGCTGATGATCCAAGAGATCCATATTTACCGGATATACCATGATGTTTTTCATGGTATTATGTGCCTGAAAGATTTTGACAGTAGAGTGAACTATTTTGCAGGTGATGATGAACTCAAGGAAATGATGCCAACATGTTTTGCAGAGAACAACCACTTGACTGAGAAGCAACAGTCAGTTTAGACCAGCAAGATGTATTCAATTGGTAATTGGGCTAACTGAAGGCAATTGTACCTAACCATTTGCACAGATGTGCTAAATCATTTGAAATGTGTGCAAACTGTAGGCAATTGTACGTGTCATTTGCAAGGAGTTTCTAAAACAATTGCAATTTGATTAAAGGAATGAGAAATGCCAATCTGTTGTGAACCTGTGCCCAGTGGTTTGGAGGTTTGCACGTGTTGTTTTGAGAATGTAATTTCTGTTTCGTGAGAGTGCCTAAAGCAATGGATAAAAACTGTAATATAGTATTAGTATACCGTACGTGTAATTTCAGGATAAAATGTGACGTTTGAAGTGTTGGCCTCAGTACGGGGGGAAAAGCATGGGGGGGGGGGGGGGGGGGATGCAGCAGTGGACATGGTGGTATCAAGTTATAAGTCTAAATGGGGATATTTCAGCCAAGCACTGAATTGTGTTTTTATGTAGAAATAATAACACTATTTATCATAATTGCATTCATTGTAATTGCATGTATTTTACTGTACTAAGGTCCATGCTATTTACATTGACATTATGAGTGGGCTTAACAAAGCACACAGCGGGACTTCTGTAAAAAGTAGCAATCATGAAGGCTGCGTCCCCATGTGCAGGCGAGAAATTACAGAGAAGTGGGAGCTCCTATGTAATGCCATCTGCCATTGCTGCCTGCCCCAGTGTGCAATACAGCAGTGTAATGTGCGATACAGCATTGAAGTGTGCGATACAGCAGTGCAGTGTGCGATACAGCATTGAAGTGTGCGATACAGCAGTGCAGTGTGCGATACAGCATTGAAGTGTGCGATACAGCAGTGCAGTGTGCGATACAGCATTGAAGTGTGCGATACAGCAGTGTAATGTGTGATACAGGAGTGTAGTGTGCAAAACAGCAGTGTAGTGTGCGATACAGCAGTGTAGTGTGCAAAACAGCAGTGTAACGAACAATGTGGTGTAAACATGGGGGAAGCAGAGCCTTCATTCTCATTGAAGCCCTCTTCCCTGTTGTATGCCTATCATAAAAGACATAGGGCCAAACACACTATTTGTGTGTGTGTTTGTGTGTGTGTGTGTGTGTGTATGTGTGTGTGTGGTGTCCTAGTGGATGTTTTAAGAAAGGCTTAAGCATATGATGGGATAGATCTATAT
Organism: Sprattus sprattus; assembly: GCF_963457725.1. NCBI lineage: Eukaryota > Metazoa > Chordata > Actinopteri > Clupeiformes > Clupeidae > Sprattus > Sprattus sprattus. The sequence goes on from NC_137916.1 coordinate 22,266,610, forward strand.
GATCCCTGTGTCTTTTACTAGAAGAGGTTTGATTGCTGCCATCACCATTGGCAAAGTTTAAAGCATGCCCCAGAACACCTCACCATCTCTCTGAGCTGATCAAGGATGGTTACACACATACACAAAAACACACACACACACACACACACACACACACACACACACACACACACACACACACACACACACACACACACACACACATACACATACACACAATTCACAACAGTGCGCCCAAAATCAATGGCAACACATAATGAATCCAGAAAGGAGTGTATTTAAGTCTAAATAGAGGAGGCCATCCGGAGCATTTTTATTGATTATGACTTTACATTCACAGTTTTGAAAAGGCATGTTTCAACTCAAGTGCTGTCAGGCAGTTTTTTGTTGTTGTTCAAACTACTGCTTTATGTCTGCTTTTAGTTTTAGTATTCAGGTCAATAAATTCCCTACTACAAAATTGTATGTTTAGTATTTCACATGTGTCAGTCCTCATGGTTTTACCAAATGTCTTATCTGTAACACAACAACACTGAATTTAAATGTATCATTAAATCCCACTTCCACGCTTGACTATCACCTTGAACTATCCCTAGAAGTAACACATATCCTTTAAATACCTGTACATTTCACTGGAAATGAGAGGTATTAGGGTTTGGTCAGCGTTTCAGTAGCCATGACTCGGCACCATTCCTGTCCTCACTCCTCGCGGTACATCTCAGAGTGTTCCTGACAAATCTCTCAGGACTCATCAGCAACATATGGTGCTGCCTTGGCACTTAGGAACTCATTTTTATTCAATGCTCCCTGGGTCTTCTGGCAGACCTTGCTATGAACCTTTCAATTGGCATTGGCATTTTGGCCTCTCTTTTAGACTTGCTTTTTTTGTCATAAACAGCTCCTTGTGCTACACATTGGAAGTCACCCTTGTTGTTCTGAGCTGAACTGTGCCAGTGGAAATGAGTTTTGACAGGTGGGTATTTACCACTCAACTTTGCTTAGGTGACTCTTGGGGTGGCCCAGCCCAAAAATCAACTCGATAAGAAGGCTCTGAGTTTTTTTGTAATGAGGCACTTCACAGGTGTGGATAGACTGCTGGTTGGCAGGAGTTTCCAACTTCATTGAACAATCAAATCTGTTGAGACTTATTCCGACCCAAAAAACGACTGAGAATGAATCTTATCATACCATTTTAAATGAATATTCATTAATCCTGAGTGAATGGTGACAACGACGCTTTTGAAAAATGCATCTTCTTACCACAGAGCCTACTGCGTGTGTGCAGGTGGCCGTGACAGGTTGTAATTAATACAATATAAAACTCTTCTTACACTTATTGAGAGATAGATCTTGATTCTCAACAATTAAGTATGAGACTGCTCCATCAGCAGCTCAGATGCTCTTTGTCACCATTCTTGGTTAGTGAGGTACATATGCCTCTCAGGCTTTCATGAGCATCTAAAGCATGCTAGACTGCAGTATAGGCTACTGGTATGAAGTTAGCCTAAAATGTGACTATGATGAATCTCCATTTAACATGTGTGATATCATTAAGAACAATAATGGACTCAATGGATAATTAATAAATAGGTACATTTGTGTATATTGTGATTTTTTTTTTACCGTTGCCTTTTTAGTAATTGACAGTCTCTCCATACTCTTTATAGCTTTGCTCCACCTACAGTGCAGTGAAATATAGCACAGTGCTATTTAACAGTGCACGTCATAATGTTTTTACAATTACAAACCAGAAGAAATGGCAGCAATGAAACCAGTGTGCTTTGAGGTCTAATGTCAATGACTCCAGATGGTGTCATGATCTAGCTGTTAGTCGCAGTGTGTGAGAGTGAGAGAGAGAGAGAGAGAGAGAGAGAGAGAGAGAGAGTGAGAGTGAGAGTGAGAGTGAGAGAGAGAAAGAGAGAAACCAATAAAGGATGAACTGATCAGCCGTCCTGCACGGCTGCGGGAATGAATGCCCGACTGAAATGAAGAAACATACATCAACTCCGGATATTTCAGGTGAGCTAGCGTGATGACACCACACAGCCACACCTCCTGCATTCTCACTCTGTCATGCGCCAAAGCTAAATCTCTGAGATCATTCACAAACCTGAATATAATAACCCTAAATACATGCCTAGTACCTGTGTCACTGAAAGCGCCGTATCTTCCTGGTTGTATGAGTAAGATAGTTCTCAGACGTGCATTCAAAGCTCTACATGTAGGAGCACGTACACACACAAGTGTGAGTGGTGTGTTTAAACTGGCCATCTACATAGAGACAGATGGATGTTGCTTCAGCAATGACATCTTGTCTGCCCGCGACTCTTGCAAGGAACTGAGGTTACGGCTGACTGAGGGCCTGCTGAGTGCTGGTGGAGATCATCGGGCCACTCGCTGTGGTGATCCACGTCTGAGATGGCCTGAGTTGATCTGATTGGGATAATACTCCCTCTCGCTAACTCGCCCCGGCGCGCTCTGTAATCTGTGCCATGCAGCTGTGTGTACAGTGCGAGTGTGTGTTAATACGCTGTAATGCCACTCTCAACACTGGTCATTAGCAGGCTTTGCCCTGTGCCAGACGAGTAATCCTTATCTGATCGTTCCATGACGGTAATCCTGCGTCTCTCCAGCCCTGGCACTGCCAAAAGTCACCGAGAGTCTCCTTGTCTATCTATGTGTGTGTCTGTGTGTCTGTGTGTCTTTGTGTCATATACATCCCGAAACACAATCAGATGTGTGTGTGTGGGGAGGTGAGTGAGTGTGTGTGTGTGTGTGTGTGTATGTGTGTGGGCTGAACCAACTGTGTAGTGGTACCATATATTGGAATATAGCATTACACCAAAACTACACAAACAGACACAGTATGCTGTTTTGATTTGAGTGAGCAGGATGGTGGATATATGCCAATGTTGCCTCTCAACAAAGCTTCCTGAAATATCAGCTCTGGTTTGTCTGAATTGTCAGCAAGGTGAGAGAACACACAGCTGGATAGCGCTTCTGTGGTGATCATACGCTCTGCGTCGAGAGGAACCCAGGAGACACCTCTCAGAGCCCAGCCTTCTCTATCAACACTATCCTAAATGAGTTCCTTTAACTCAGTAGTTAGTGTCAGGCGCTAACAACACTAGCTCTTGGATGCACTGCACAGGAAACACACGCACTTGCGTATGTTTGGTTATAATTGTGCACTCGTACTCTAGTGTACTTGTATTTTTAACTTGAGTTTGCCTGATGAATAGGACATATTTCTCTCACTCAACTTATCTCCCTCTGTTCTTTGTGTCTCTCCTCGGTTCTCCTCCTTTGGTTCACTGATGGGTCAAAGACACAGAGGAGGCCAGCTCTGTGTCACCACCATGCAGTTTCACACATCGTCTTTGTTCTACACCCTCTCTGCTCAGCCTTAGAGACACATGAAGACCATGGGCCAGGCTGGATCATCAGTAGATATGGTGAGAACCCCCACAGATGCAGAACAACACAGTTCTGAGACTAAGAAAATTAAAAGGACTAAAGCCACCCCCCCCCCAACATAACAACCCCTCCTTTGTCATAGCTGTCTGCTATTCTACGCAGCCGATCCTCTCCCTACTGTTAGCCGTCGCATAGCTCCGGCTCCTCCGGCTAATGGAGATTAATCGAGGAGATTAGCCGAGAATTCCACCACAACTCCACCGCCGCTACACCTGCCTGCTAGTCGCTATGGCAATGGCAATGCTTCCCGGGCAGGATGGACCACCAGCCCCTGGGGCCTGATCTATCACTCTGACGTGTGTGTGTGTGTGTGTGTGTGTTTGTGTGTGTGTTCACGTGAGGGTGTGTATGAGTGTCTAGATGTAAGTGTGTGTGCTTGTGTAAGTGTATTTGTTCGTGTGTGTGGTTTTGTCTTTATGTGTGTAAGTGAGGAGAAAGCCTAAGAGGAGGAAAGAGAAAGAGAGAGAGAGAGAGAAAAAAAAAAAATCGCTGCTCATGCAGTACTGCACCAGCTGTAATTTAAAGCGTTGCAGGGCTACATGGACCTGCGTCACGCATGTGGGGTTCCCATGCGCGGCTCTGCGCGGCTCTGAGAGCTTCTGAAGCGGCTTGACTGACACTTCCCTGTCCTCACCGCTCACATACCACTCTGCCACAACTGTTTTCTTTTCCTCCTGGAAGAAAGACCACACAGGGAATGTGGGTGTAACACATTCCTTCTGCTTCAGGTCTGGGATCCAGATGTGCTGGCATGCCCCAGAATTCTAATGTTTGTCTAATGTTTGTCTAATGTTTTCTTTTAATTTAATGAATAAATGCTTCATATTTGACAAGCTTAGCTTTTATCAGGCAGACAAAATGAATGTGGAAGTTATATAAATGTTATCATAAACATGAAGAATATTACAACATAAATTCAGTAATAATCCCAACATAAACCCAATTCGAAGTCCTATTTTATTCTCAAATTCAGAGATGGGGAATCGTGTCACTTTCATCAAAGTGTGACTTCCATTCCACCTCCCTTGGGAGTAAATGTTTAAACTGTCAAAGTTAAGGCAGCGAACAGAGCTATGGCCCGGCTCCTCAGAGCCAGCTGTATGGCTGCACAAATTAAAGCCATGGCAGAGTGGCAGCCTTGAAAAGGCTGTGAATGATATTTACAATATGGCCCGCTGCAAAGTGCTCAAAACAAGTGTAAATCTCCATAATCAATACATTCGGTATTTTACAGAGCCATCAGAGTGCAACTCTCCATTTTGCCACAGAGAAATGGGAGAGGTGTTTTGAAGCCTGAATCCACTATGTTTTTCGTTTTTGTTCCCTGGCACTTTTTTTTAAAGCAAAAATGTCTGTGTTTCCATCTTCAAATACCCATACCCATACCTATCTATCTACTCTATGTGTGTGTGTGTGTGTGTGTGTGTGTGTGTATCTGTGTCTGTCTGTTCTCAGGTTAAGAGAAAAGTAGCTTTTTCTCAAGAGCGTACTGGAAAAAAACTGCCTTGTTTGTGAGAATGCCTTTCTGATACAAAAAGTCAGGGCAATGTTGTGACTTTTCTATAGTAATGTATAAGTGGGGAGTACAGTGGGGAGTACAAGAGTAAACATAATGACACATTGAAATGAAAAGCCTTGGATTTGCACTTGGTGTACAAAATAAAAAAAAAAGAAAATGAAACTGATTAGGTTGTACTGTATTTGTTTTCTGTTATCTATAGAATACTATATAATTCTATAGAATACTATATAATTCTATATAATACTATATAATTCTATAGTCAGAATCCTGATATTATTTACACTATAATCTGGACACCTGTTGCAAGGGTAATCTTCTCTGACCTCTAATAAAATTCACTGAAGTAACCTTTTATGTCTTCATGTGTAGTACAGACGTGACTCTTTAAAGCTTTGCTTGTGCACAGCTAAGGGTCTGTCAGTTCTTTGTGAGATACACAAGTGTGTCTTTGATGTCTCCCTGCAGGATCCAAAAACCGCTGTGCCCCTCAACGCGGGTAATTAACTTTCCCATTTCATGTGAAGTGCCATCCACTTCTTTTCAACAGTCCACATCCTGTCCAGAAACCTGCCTCCCCTTCCCGTTCCCCACCCCCAGTTTTCCAACACTTAATATTCCTGTATAAATTGTGCTAATTATCCACGAATTAATAAGCTGCTTTTGCTTTTTTTTTTTAAAGTCCAATTTCCGCAGCATGAAGTCGTTTGAGCTGGTATTCAAATGAGCTTGACCCCAATGTGTAAGCGCAATAGCATAGGTTCCTTTGCAACGGGCACTTGTCTGTTCACTCCAAGACACTGGCTACCATCTACCTAAATGGAAACACACACACACTCACATGCATGCATACACAAACACACACACACACACACACACACACACACACACACACACACACACACACACACACACACACACACACACACACACACACACACACACAGACATACACACACACACACACACACACACACACACACACACATACAAACGTACACATGGCAAGTGTGTTTAATATTAACTTAAGGCAATGTGTTTTAATTGGCACAATACTGTTGTGTCTGTCAACGAGATATTACCAGTCAGGAAATCAGACACAACTGAGATCCAATCATTCAAAATTACCCACTAGTCAAGAAACACAGCTGGGGTTAAGTGGTTTTGGACTCTGTCCGAGTCTGACTCCCGTGAAAAATGAAAACTTGCTTGTTCAGTCTTCTCTATTCCCCTCTTACATCACAGCTCAGCACAAGACACCTTGACGTCTGAAAGCTCCAACAGCTGAAAGATTAAAACACACTTGATAAAAAAAAATCATCTTAATTTGGAAAACTGTGTTGGATTGCTGAAACATTTGGTGTGTCTGTGCTTTTGGGGGAGTTTTCTCGTCCAGGTTTGAGCATTCTGCTGAAGTAAACATCTGCCCATGTCAAATGGCGCAAGGACTTCAAAGCCCCGCAGTTAGGCCACAGGCAGGTGATCAGCACGACCCTCAGCGACCCTCAAGCAGATGTGGCATCGGCCCAGCCTCACAGATGTGGCACAAGCCACCCTCTTAGCCCAGGCCTCTGTGGAGGAGCCAACAAGGTCAGGCCAACATGAACACACACACACACACACACACACACACACACACACAAGGCATAAATACTGGGTTCGCCAGATGCTCTCATCTCACCGATGTCAAAGCTAAAGTCAGACATGTTCGAAAGTCTTCACCATTCATCTAATGAAGAGATGTTGTGCATCATTGCCGAGTTCTGAGAACTGTAAAAATTATATATCCAGAGCGCTATCAACTGTGCATCACAGAAGCTCCTTATTCAGCTTAATGTTTTAAAGTACTTCAAAATAAAAGTTAAAGTACTAAATCAGACACTTGGTAGAGAATGTTTTCCCCTCCTAGTAGGACAATATGTGGGTGCTGTGTGGTTCATAAAATTCAGGTTTTTTTGGGGATATATCCCTTGAGACATAGGGAGAAGGAGATCTGATATGTTTATTTGACCTATCAAGGTCATGGGAAGAGCCACAGTTCAGCAGCTAACTTCTCCACTTCAGTATGACAGCAAACCATAGGCTTTGATGTGTCAGATCATCTGTTGGATTCACTGAACAAATACACTATATCTGCCTGTGTGTGAAAGATTGGCGGTAGAGTGTTTTGGAATGGGACTCAAAACTCCAGGCCAAATCATGAACTGTTCTTGAAAGTCTGACTGGTGTGACCTTAAAAGATGCCACTCTCTTGCTCAAAATGCTAAAACAAAAACCAGTGGTGGGGTTTCTTTCTTTGAGAGAGAAAAATCTCCGAGTACTGAGCAGTGAGGATAACTGAGCAAACATACAGATAGTAACCAGAGCTTCTATAACAGAGTAATCACTGAAACAGTCTGAAACTGGAGGACTGCTGTAGGGGTGTCATGAAATCTGTGTATCACCGATCAGATGGAAACGTGTGGGAATGGGAGTCTTTTGGGAAGTTTGGATTCTGCTCTGCTATTGCTGTTCATGGTGATACTAGTACCCTGCCCTTACACTTTCACCTCAGTTCACAGATGGCACGCCATGAGGAAGAGGCTAATGGAAGAATTTGGTTCTATGAAGGCTTGAACATATGTGAGGGGAACTGTGTCTTGAGTGAAAGAACGTGAGAGGGCCTTCCAGAGGACACCATAAAGGGGACACCAAACTAGTGTAACTCTTACCTTCAAGGCAACACGTCCTCCACAAGCCAGAGTGGGTCATCACCTCCTCGTTCTTCTTACTGGTCTCGTTCTCGCTGACCGATTTGACTTTGCACACGCCGCGCGAGTAGAGCCAGTAGTCCGTGCCCACTGCGATGGTCATGAGACTGAAGGCGGCGAATGCACCGACAGTGGTCAATAGCATCTGAACTCCGCGGTCAAACACGCCCATGTTGCCGCATTCCATGAAAGGGGGACCCCCTTTCCTCTTGATGTATAGGAAGTAAATATTTGAAAATTTACGGGACCAAACCAAACTAAAAAAATGGGATATATTTGATCGAAAGGAGGGGGACGGGGGAGGATGCGGTAGGAACCTTATGGTTGCGTTTGGGTGATAACCGAACTAGAGAGAAATTGGTCAACGTTTCAGGGAGGTTGGGGAGCGAGGCGGCGTTATTTCGTCTGCCTGCTCGTCTTATATAATTATATTCTTACCAAGAAGAAGTATAGCCACTTCAATAGCCTAATAAGGCTAAAAATCTACAGCTGCTTTTTCCTACAGCTACAACTTACAACTACGCTCGGGCTGTAAAGCAGTAATACGATTATTTATACTATTTGTATTTAATGTGTAATTACTTAGGCCTTAAATAATGTAGAGGATGTATCATAAAAATGAATAGGTAAATCGAAATATTCTATCGATTACGAGAGCATACGAGACCAACTAGTTGCAAAACGCCACTGGGTCTCCGACAGTGTTTCTTAAATGAATGGTTCAACACTTGCACATCACAGGCAAGGTATCCTGATGTGTTAGGATAAAAGGATAAACACTGCACTGAGAGGAACGCTAAACTCAGATGAAATGGTTAGCGTGGAAGGGGGTGGGGATACGTTAGAGTAATGGCAGACTCGTATAGGCAGCAGTATCTGCAAAGCACTTCAATATGTTTGAAAGAATTAAATGAATTTTAATAAAGCTTGCCTACGTGACAGAATATGCCGCGTAGGAACGTCTATGCAGTTTTTGAATATGTCTATGCAAGCCCAGTCCGTCTGACTCTACTGGTAAAAGCTGGGAGAGAGGGGGCCAAGGAAAATGAAGGACAGGGAAATATCTGTTCAAATAGAAGAATGTAAATGGTTGGATGAAAGTCCAGTGGAAATTAAAAAAGGAAATAGAGGATATCTGTCAAACTGTGAGTCGAAATATCATTGAGCGAACATTAAATCGACAAATCAAACCAACGATGGAATGAAACAAATCAAGCACGACAAATTAATTAATAAACGGACAAATCAGACGGAAATGGAACAAATTAAACAACCGCTAGATTTCCTTTTTCCTAAAATTCTGGTCCCCAGTTTCCATATGTAGCTCCTAGCTCTTTGAGGGTTTCCGTCGAAAATGGCAATTTGCTGTCGGAGGAGATGCCGTCGACGATCCGTGTGAAGCGGGGAGCATCCAGCAAAACGAGCCGACCATTACTCGACATAGAGCCGGGTAGAGGAGAACAAGGTGGTGGGGGCGCCGGAACTGCTCCCCAAGTGCTCTGCTGCTGTTGCTTGGATATCCAAATCCACGGTGGCTGTATCACACCCAAAATCGGAACCACTAACGTCCCGCTTGCATAGCCCTTGCGCCATGTAAAAGAAAATCAATCTGAGCGGAGCAGGGTGAGTTAGAAAAGGCAGAAAAACGCAGGGACCCCGTTTCCTCGTTTCTCTTTGCTTGGATGAAAGTGGAGAGGAGGGAGAGGAGGGCTGTTAGGACGTGCTGCTTCTGAGCGAGAGAGAATTATACAACCAGGAGAGGGTATCCACGGCACGCCACGCCAACCCGACACTAGCACGTCTGGAGCCTGGTGAGCACTGCACAGATTGGAGCCCGTGTTATTCTGAACGTCAGTGTCAGTGTTGCACGTTTGATTTAGCTCGCTTCTTCTCGGAGTACAGCTAACCACGGCGCATGGATGCAAATTCTCCTGCTCAAACGATTCTCTTCCCCTCTCGCGTCAGGTCCTGCGCACTGGTTCTCAAGCGAAGATCTCGTTCACCGAGCGGTGCCGGAAAGATATTAAAGATTTTAATTCCCTTTCAAGAGGGAGGGGGTGGTGGCTCCGCCGCGATGAGAGGTTGTCGGCAAGCTCGTTGTGTGTAGCCTACGTGTGAGAACAGGGGAAGTGGTGGTTTGTTAGAATTGGTTGAAGGAAAACAGCAGCATTCATTTTATACTGTGGGCCTGTTTATGCATTTTGTTTGATGAACACTGACGCTGATTGGGCTCCGCTTCGCCCCCGCGCTTATATGACAGCAGCGCCTTGTTCCCTAACGACTCCTGTATTCGATTCTAAAATAAGCCTCCCCAAATGATGTACTGGACTGTGAATTATTTTGCGTGACTCTTCTTGCTCACTTACCCTTGACATGATGGATGTTTGTCTGCTGCATAACCTATACGTCCGCAGAGCAAGTACATGTCTACTCATTTACAAATCTTGACGCGCTTTACGCGTTCAGACTACAAGACGTATGGCCGAACCAATGAAAGATACATGTTCAGGCTTTCAGGCTGCTCTCCCTTTCAGAGTGGTCGTTTTTGTTTTGCAAGAACTGTATTTTAAGCAAATGAATACTATAGAAATACATTACAGCTAAATCTGCTTCACTGTGAGCAAGGTTTAGATGCTGGGGCAAAGCCGGGAAATGCGCTGGGGATGCTCCCTTGCGCTCTAATTGTGGTTCTGAAAGGGACAGCTCCTCTGGAACATGCGTAAGCTGGGCGCTTGACTCCCCCTCGCTTTAAAAAGCCGCACTTGCAGGCGAGCTGCCTCACACCCATAGTTCTCACAGAACTCTTTTGATGCCCCATTAATAGACAACTTGGTCCAGTAGTATGTCCCCCCTCCCCCCTCTTAATATATATATAAGAGGCCCGTTTGGCTCCAAACACTCAAGCAACTTGGAAGATTCAGTCAAGAAAGGTTTTCTTTAACCTTTTTTCTACACATCTTAATCTCTTCCCTCTCTTACTCTCTCTCTGTGGAGTGTGGAGATTTGCTGAGAGGTTACAGCTCATAGCCAAAGACTATTGCTAAACGTTCTGCCTAGCCAACAACACCATACCCAAATGCACCCATTACTGAGTGACTACCCATCTTAACTCTAAGCAGTTCATCCTGTGTGGAGACTCCTACTGCTGCTGCTGAGATGCTGGAGGCTCCCACTGGTGTGAGCTGCTGGCAGACACAGGCTTCATTATCAGGCCTCCTGTATTTACCTTGCCTCTTCCAGCACACAGATTTGGAGGCCATTAGGCATGTCATGACAGACTGATTTAGCAGTGAGCAAACAGCAGCAGCAGCCCAGTGCTTCTGGCCAGGGTGTCCATGCGGTCCTTGTAAATCAACAAAAAAATGAGTGAATGAATGAATGAGCGAATACAGACTGTCAGGAATGGAGGCATTCCTTTGGCCAGTGGGATGTGCTGGCATGCCAGAGGCAGAGAGGAGTGTTTGTAAATTGAATCACATGGGAGGTGTGCATACAGCAAAGCAATCGGCATATATTCAGGAACATGTTGAAGGTTGATACATTTGATTGTAAACCACTTGCACAACCTCCATGTGTTCCATGATGTGCACCTTAAAAATGACTGCACTCAACATTTAGAGTAAAAGTTATGTTGTTTAGCTTATGCATAGCGCACCAACTGACAGCTGAATAGGATTGTGTGCCGATTGTGTGCTGATTCTCTTAAACTTTATAGCTCAGAAACTGAGATTCCATTTTCCATAAAACACCTGCCAAAAAGGCCTGAGCAATCACAGGTCAAACACTGAGCTGAAATATTCATTCTATTTATCACATCTCAAAGTATTTAAAATGTTCTGCCAACAAAAACAAGTTGACAGAACACACTCTTGACTTACGTAAACAACACAATGTCTTCCTTTTCACACACAGGGTGGTTAGGCTTTTTCCATTTCGGTGCTGAAATGTAAATCAGTGTAGTTTACTGAGTGTATTTTCGCATTTGTCCATTGTTTTTTGTATTGCTGTATCCTTACAGCATACAGCATATTCAAATGGAATGATTCAAGGAGCCAGTTATTTCAGTAAATATCTGCCTATGTGCATGCCCTGTTCTAAGGCATGGAGCCCATACTTTCCATTATGTGTTTTGTCTGCCCTTACCCTGATGGTGTGTAAGATGACTGACTGACAGGTCATGGAGCAGCAGGGTAAAATGCCCCAGAGCGCACATCTGCAGTGATGAATTAACTCCATTTAGTACACTCCAGTGTGTGTCTGTTCGTGCATGTGTGTGTGTGTGCCACCCCCCGTGTTGTGTGTCTCTGAGCCCAGGCTAAAGATCTCTGTGATTCCGGGTCTCGTCCTGGATTTGGGACAAGCTAGCGAACACGAGCCCAATCATCCCTGGTGTCGAGGGAAGGGAGCAAACGAAACGGTGCAGCGGCAGAACCTCAGCTCCCGCTCTTCCTGCCGTCACTCCCAGATGGACCTTTAATGTCAGTTCAGCGTTAGCGGGCAGGAACATCAACGCTAATCAAGTGCTTTTGAAGGTACCTCTGGTGTATTGGCTTAAGGAATGCTCAGAGCAAATTGTGCTCTGGAGAAAGGGAATGAAGAGGGAGAAGAGAGAGAGAGAGAGAGAGAGAGAGGGAGGGAGGGATGGATGGATGGAGGGAGAATGAGTGAGTGGAAAAGCTCACTTCACACAAAAGAGATGTCTGGTCTTTGAACTGTGTGTGTGCATGCCTCTGCCAGTGTGTTTTAGTGCTTCTAATTGAACCTGATTATGGGGAGTCTCTTGGTAGAAGTCTTTGGTGAAGACCCCAGGGAGGGCAGAGTATCCCCACACCAGAAGCGCACTGATGGTTCTTACTACCTCTCTCATCACCCTCCTTCTCTCTGCTCCAGATTATTAAATTCATTAAATTCAGTGGCAGTTTGCATTGGAATGCATCTGTCCTCGCACATGTGAATGACATCACAGGCTCAAGCTTTCCAATTATTGGCTGAGGTAGTACCAGAGACAACTGAGGAAATGTTAGCGACCCTGGCATCTGAACCCTCCTCAGACGCATCTCATAACCGCATTCACTACACGTTCTGCAAAGCACAAATGAAGAAACCCTGGGCAAGTGCTTTCCTGATGTGCAGGCCGTGTGTCTGTTGTTGCTTGGCAGAGCTCAGGGGATGAGGCATTTTTTTCCCATCCAAGTTGGGGGGGGGGTTGGAACAAAAGAGGGAGGGGGCTGGGGGTTGAATAACGCAGCTCAGACTGACAAGGGCCCATTGGCCAGCTCCGGGGTAATGCCACCACCAGAGGGGGCTAGTGCGCATCAGGTTTCTCTGCTTCACTTCGAGGAGGAGAGAGAGTACAGCACATTGCCTCTTGTCGCTCCACACTGCGCTGTAATGCTGCAGATATCCCTAGGAAGCATGAGAGGAAATGTCAAGCAAAACCACATTCACGCCGCTATTACATGAGTCTCCCTGTTGGTGACTGTAGTCTTTGTTGACTGTACCTTATCCTTCGCCCTGCTTCATACTGCTTTATGCTGTCTTCATTCCCACTCGCCCCTGGCCATATATTTCTGTCCCCAAGGGTGCATTTCGAGTGAGTCTCACTCTTTTCCCTTTTTGTGCCGTCTATGCCCCAGATGCAGCTTTGATTAGCAGTCAAATACATTTGCCACTTTATATAATCCAGGGAGCATGGGTAATTCTTACCATCCTTTTGTAGTCTCTTTGGTGTATTACTATAAACACTCACTCACTCAGCTGTAGCATTCTACTGTTGTTCTTTGGCTAATTAGATGGATTCACTGCTTGTTTGCTCTACATGGTTTTTTTCGGAAAAACTGTTCAAACATTGTAAAAAAAAAAAACATCCAATTGTAAAAGAAAGTCTACAGATCACCCTGTCTTCTAGGAATTTCTCATTTCATTTCTCTCTCTCCTAATTTCCTCCTTCTGCCCCCCCCACTCCCTTTTCCTCTGTCTTTTGCTTTAGGTGCTGGGTGCTCACCCGCTTGAAAACAGAGCTGTGGGAGAATCAATATGTTTTCAATTTGCAGCAGCAGCTTGCTTCCTCGCATTCTAATTAGAGGCCCTGTGATCTAACCAAGCCTCAGAGACCAGAAGATGAATAAAGACAAAAACAGAGAAAGGAAGAGTGATTTAGAACACAAAAAGGTGAAAAGGCAACCCTGCTGCACCAAATAGTGTAGTCAAGAACATGTGAGAGGAACACCAAAGTGCAGCATGTTTTGTACTATACTGAGAATGCATAGAGGAGCAGTATGTTTCCTACAGAAACACAGCTCTCTAACCTGTGGCTGTGAATAGGGAACACGACACCTTATCCCACAAGTGGTTGCTAGGCTAGTTTTTTGATGGGCAATAGAAAATGACATACCGGTGCTAAACCAAATTAATAATTAATTTTGCAGCCTCATAATACCCTTTTTCTGTTCCCAGTTCCTCCAGACTTTAAACAGTTCTATCACATATTCCCAGCCAGACCGAACAGTAAAGGTTGTGTGTTATGTCGAATAACACCACACGTGTGATTTAACATGCCACTTGCTCTTAACCCATGAACAGAACACAGCCAGGCTATTACACTAGAGTGACCAGGTCTTAACCCTTTGTCCGGCATCCATCATGTTGAGATAACGTCCTACATTTTCATTGGTCACTTATGAGCCACGTAGGCCTAAACGGTTGCGGCATAGTTTCTACTCTATTTAATAGTGCTACCACTATGTCAAGAGCAACCTGTCTCATACACATGCCACATAGCCAAGCTTTTCTAAAAGCCCACATAGCCAAGCTTTTCTAAAAGCCTGGCTTTCATCCAGTGTCTGTGAGAGAGCAGTGAAGGCGCTCAACAAGGGGCTGTGAGAGAGCAGTGAAGGCGCTCAACAAGGGGCTGAGAGAGAGCAGTGAAGGCACTCAACAAGGGGCTGTGACAGCTGTCAATCAAACTATGCAGATCTTACGCCGTTGAACTCTACCACGTCACAAAAAAAAACTTTAAAGATAAGATAAAAGCTTCCACAAAGAAAAAGTTATTTTAGTAAAGAATGGGTGAAAAGAGTGAGAAGATATTTATGTATGTATCCTTATCCATTCTAACCACGTTATTCATCCAATAGACATTTTGGTTCGATATAAAGATTTTCATCAAAATTGCTTGATTTGATATCATATTTTATTTTGTACCATTTAGGTTGCAGTTGGATTGGTGCAGGAGTATAACTTGACTTAAGACTAAAGACTAAGACTTAAGCTGAATGGTGCCTGCTGCATGTAATGGCCAATGCATGGATGTCTATCAATGATGACATGTTGTGTTGCAAAACCAATATTGCTTTGGGATGACACACAGCAGTGTGCTCATCACATCATTCATACAGAAAAAGCTGTAGCCTGTATCTTTTGTGGCCTAATAAATGTGATATGGAATCGACTGGAGGACAATGTATAGGTGTTTATGAGCTGAAAGGCAGAATGCAAATGCTTCTGATTCAGTTACATATATAATGTAAGATCAGATACGTATAATATTTAAGTTTTAAGTTACCTCTCAGCATTGGTCCCACATCGCCCCACACAAACTTAATTCTCGTCCCACATTTGCATCTGGTCACCCTGTATTACACTGGAACACAGCATTTCATTACTTCTCCTCTTCTTATAGCCCTACTTAGCTGAGTATCCATCAACCAACCATAAATCACATGAATACTCATAAGTCTCAGTTTTGAGAAAGAATTGAGAAATCTGCCTCTCTGCCTCTCTCTCTAAATAACACACACATTCACACACATTTATACGTGAATACAGACACACAGTGAGTATGAGGGAAATAAACTGCTAGAACCAACAAATAAATGTTTCTGAGATCCAATACTGTCCATACTGATACAATTTTGCCCCCGTGTGGGGTGAAGTGGTAACAACAATGACATCAATGCATTGCTGCTATAAGCAAGGCAGTTGTTCATTTTACCTCTGGGGATTATTCTTTACAGCCACTGAATATATAAATCTTCTAATATCACTGAGACTTTGCATTCTGTGAGGCACCAACAAAAAAGCTGCTCCTCTTCGACTCTGGTCGCATGTTACAGCTCTAAACAAATGCAGTGGTTTTATTGGCCATATAACTCACAGAGGTCAGTTGGGTTGTGATATGCCAGTTTTTGTTTCATTTCATCTATTTATTGCTTGCTCACATCTGGCATTCAGTTGAACACTGAGTCATTTTTATTTCTTGTTAGGATATATAAGAAGTACCTGAATATATATCCAAGAACCACCACAGCAATAGCCATAAAACACTGAGTACACAGTACAGTATCAGATGGTTCAATCCTTTTCATGTACACCACTGTTTTCATGTACATTTGCAGTTACTTTTTGGGACAGCTTTCTGCATCTGCAGCGTCTTCTGATCAATCTCACATCTCTCAGTCCACCATGGTGAAAAGCAGGGGTCTCAAACTCAAATTACCTGGGGGCCAGATTTTTTTTGATCTGCCTTTCACAATACTGTAGATACCACTTTTGAGCTCTTTGGATAAAGGTGTTTGTTATAGTTGCATTTGCATATTTTTACACAAAGTAATCCCTCTGTCACTTAAAACTGGTTGTTAGTGAGTTGAGCATTATCATTTATGTCAGTAGGCTACTGTCGTCCAAAGCGACAGAATACTCACTGAAAGTTTTGCCTGTCACACAGCTAGATTTATTTTCCGATAATGACCGGTAAACTACATTATCCCACTTATTATTCGGTTACTTGTCAAAACGATAGAAGAGATTCCTCCAAAATACCGACGTAGTGACTTGCGTAGCAACACATTACTTGTCTGACTTCAATTAAGTTTCTATTACGTTAAATGACTGGACTACTTGCAGAATTATGAAATATGTGAATTAGAAGCAAAAAGCCCGTTGTTGGGCTGGTCCCTTCAAATCAATGAAACTTTTTGCAACATTCTGAGGAGCCGGTGGCCCGGATAAAAGCGCTCGGCGGTAAATTCCGGCGATTTGGTCCGCGGGCCATTAGTGTGTGAGATCCCTCGTGAAAAGCCTGAGGATGACCCTTTATTGTAGTAGGCGAGTTGCATTTTCCTTTTTCCTGGGTTTCCTCATATGCTTGAAAAGGCTATTGTCAAGCCTAACGGCATCATTGCCATCATTATAAAATACTCGAGGTTAACCATCTAGTCAACATAAACAGCCAAGTTGTTGCTTGACGAATATATCCTTTCAGTTCGAAATTGTTTGGTATACAACACGGGCTAGTCGGAACCTTCCGCTTCCGCAAAAAATAGTTTTGTGTTGGTTTTTAACGTTTTGCTGAATATTTTTCCCCGAACGTCGTGTGGCCAGACGTGGATCCCAATGGATACACCAGGGAGAAGAAGGTGAGACTATAGATTTCCGGAAGAAAATGCAAAGTGAACAGTAGCAAACCCTTGCCCAGCAAATTTCATCGTATGCAGCCCAAATGCTGATTGTTTTAATATGCGCATGCGGCATACCGCATACACACGTTATGAGTAAAATACAGGTAATTCAAAATAAATTGACAGTCTTCATTTATTGTGTGCAACAAGCTACATAACTTCCCCTGTCAAAGGGAAAAATCTATGATAATCTGTCCATTTGTTACAAGAAAGGACCCTCATAGTAGACACAGACAAAATAGGAACAACTGACGAGCCTAAAGGGGTCCGGAACCCTTGTCAACCAATAAAGGTTAGCTGGTATGCATATGCAAATACTTTTTGCATGCAGGCAACAAATTATGCCCCTGCTTTTAAAATGCACTTTATAGCTTATCGGTTTTCTGGGCATAACTGTACACTGTGTTTCCTCATAATCCTGAAAGATTGCTATTACCAAAATGTCTATTTAAAAACATTTTTTTTGTGCAATTGTTTAGCCATAATCTGTTCTAGTGATCACTCTGTCTCCCTGAATCTACACACATGCTAATAACGACATACACTGTATTTCCAGACAGGTACTGAAGGAAACATTAGGCCAGTACATCTCTGATACCTTATCCAGCATTCAAACCATTATTGACTTCTTTGAGAAGAAAGAAAAATGGTGTCTTCAGAGAGAGAGGGAGGTGGGCATGATACGTGAGATCAAAGACAGGGCAGACAAGATCAGTCTCACATTTGACCATGTCCAGAACTCAGAAGACAAGGCCAAAGCGTTTGGAGAGTTCCTGCGGAGCGGCCTGTCTGCAGTGACTGCTGACAGCAGACGACAGGAGCTGGAGAAGGAGCTGGGGGCTGTTCTGAAGGACACCCTGGAAGGGCTTGAGAAGCTGCAGCGCTTCCTGGAAGCTGTGGAGAAGCTGTCGGTCACGTCGCTCTTTGTGTTCACAAATGGCCACTACCTGCCTAGAGGGTTAAGCGCTGTGGATGTCCGTTCGATCATCTTTGCTGCAAGAATGGCTGCCCTTCTCCTTGTTTACTTTAAGAGGGACGACGCTGCTTTCTTCCTGCCCAGCCTGAGTAACGTGGAAGTGCTGGCCTTCCACCTGGAAAAATACATACATGTGTCATTGCAGCTCTGTGAGAAGATGGAAAAAGGGTCAGGTGTCAAGTAAGACATTAAACATTTTTGAGTATTTTTGAAACGATATACAGTATTTACTTTATATTTCATTTATGGGGCTTAGTTTAATAATTTAATAATTTATCAGGCACATGTCTCGGTTTGTGTAATACTGTCCTTGCTAAAAAAAAGGTATTTTCACTTTTACGCTTGGCTAGTTGTCAAATGTGATCAGTTTAGATAATGCAAATTTGTGTTATTCATAAATGAATGCACAGTAAACAACAACTGTTAACATAATTTTTATATTTTCAGAGGACCAAACTGTGGCCAAACTATCAACTTCAGTGCGGATACAAATGAGGAGTCCATTCAGAAGATGCTGGACCATTTGAACCAGTTGAACCTCATCAGGTATTGGTATTTGATCAGGAACAGTTCATTTTAAAATCCCTGCAGCAGTTGAATAAGTAACCTAAAGACCCAAAACCTTTGATACACTTTACAGAACGAACAAGGATCTGAGACTCACATTCCTCTTCCAAGAAGATGCTCTGCCCTTCATTGGTCTGTTCAGCCAACGCAGCACCAGGATGCTTCAGTTCCTCTCTGATCTGGAGGAGAGCGCAAGACAGCTGGATAATATGAAATTTGGGGCTAGTATCTCCAATGTAGCTGGCAGCTCAGTGGGGGTGGCAGGGGGTGTCGTGTCCATCATTGGCCTGGCCCTGGCTCCTGTGACTGCAGGTGCCTCCTTGATTCTCACTTTGACAGGGCTTGGTGTTGGGGTGACAGGTGGTGTCAACAGTCTGGTGACAGGCATTACTGAGATGGCTGTCAACAGACATCATGAGAAAAATGCTAGCACTATCTTCCAGAGTTCCATGGAGGATGTAAAGCAGTTTGTAGACCGTTTGGAGCTAGTAGCTAGCAGTGAAGCTACTTTTTTAGGGCCAGATGTGCTCAATGTTGCAGTAGGGGCAGGGAAGGCAATAGCTAGAGCTTGTGGAATTGGTAAGTGTATAGATGGTTTGGTAGATGGTGTTGGAGCTTTGAAAGCCCTCCCGGCAGAGGATATGGCTATTCCTGCTGCAACGCTGGCCAAAGGAACACCACTGGACCTCACCAGGGCGGCACAAGGTGGCTTCATTGCCCTCAACGCACTTTTCATTGGTTTAGATGTCTTCTTCATCTGCAAAGGCAGCGTCAGTCTGGCCAAAGGGAGCAAAAATGAGGTGGCCCAGCTAATCCGCTCCAGGGATGCTCTGTGGCGCTCAGAGCTGGACTCCTGGGAAAGGATCCGCGACTCGCTTTGCAGGGGGATCTGGAGGTTCAGGAGGGGCCAGAGAATCCTGGAGAAGCCATTTTACCCTGAGCAAACCAGTTAAAGAATCAATAAGGGACTTCATCTGTCAGTAATGAAACACTGCCAATGTCAACAATGATATTTCTTCAAGGTTTTCTGTGCAAAGTTGAAAAGTTAAAAAATGAAAGTTCCTCTAAGGTTGGTCACAGTGTACATTGCTCCTGATCATCTGAATTTCCATATTTAAAAAATATGCACTCCTTTGAAGCAATATAAATAATTATTATAAAATGTCTTTTTCCTGATGATTTTATGTTTCCTGTCCATCCCTGTCACGGCCTGATGATTTAATATGTTTTCCTGATCATCCATTTCATAACAGGATGTCAGAACTGTGCATTTGTGTCACATCATGTATTTCATGTGCAAGCGCATACAGTACTACGTATATATCTTTCAGGGTTATGCCCTTTGTGGTGAGTTCTTGGAGTAAATCCTTTAGATGATAGCTGATCAGTTTGCTTTGATTGTTTTTCTAGTATCCCTCTGCAAATCATTGTAGCCCCCAATTTTTTTAAGCTGTTATTTTAAGGTAAAACTGCTTATACCCTGAGGTACAATAACTGCATAAAGCCACTTTAACAAACATATATAATCCACCTAATGTAATTTAAAACTTTTATCTCTGACTGACCCTCTGTACATACCTCAACACGTTGACACGGTCAAATATCATATACTGCCCGGCTACGGCAGCGCAGTTAGCCCAAAACAATGCCCTTAAAGCTACAGGCAACTATATTAAGTTAGTCTGACGATGTCATACTCATAATTCTAGTTTGAATATGAGTCTGATACTGCTCCATTGAGCTGTGATTATGGGGCGTGTTTCAACGAACCAGGAAAGAAAATGCCTCTTCGCTCAATTGGATACCTAGAACCAATCAGAGCAACGATCATGACCATCTGATACAATAAACTTTTACCGGATCCCGTAGGAAAGACGGCAAAAACATCTTTTCGATCGACAGATCGTTAATTCAACTCAAGCCCTGGTGATCATCTGTCCATCATCGTATAAAGCCCGACCTGACAATTTGATTGGCTAGATCCCTTTCGGATCTGTGATAATTTCTCCCAACGGAGCAGTGCCAGACCGAACTTCCAGACCAAACATCATGGGCGGGGTTCGGTCTGGTATCCAGGCTTATATTAAGTATCAATACAATTAAATTATCAATACAACACAATTAACTTAACTAAAGTAAAATGGAGGTAAATCATGAAATGACTTAGCACTAAATAGTGTAATTACTATCAATTATTTTAAATATCAATTATCAAATCATGAGCTTAATACTAAATACTAATTCATCATGACTCTAGGCCTGTATCCCACATTCATTAAATAGACATATGGCACCCACAAAGGTTGTAGGTTAAATCCAAAGTGAAGTGTTTTATTCATGTATATTAATTATTATTGTTTATATTCTTTCATTACTGGTAGCATTCTAAATAAACCTTAAATCAAACATGTCTTCATGACACGAATGGTATTGATAGATTTTGATCTGCTAATGTAAGGATTTAAGTGAAATTCTGGATGTAATGCCAGGGTTTCAGTGATAACATGACTACCCCTTAATGTGTGATCACCTTTCAAAGTAGGGATGGTTTACCTAATTTACAGTGCTGTTTTTGATGGTAAATAGACGCCTGTAGGCCTGGCAAGAGCCTCTTCCTAAAGAAGGGTCCAGATAGAAATGAGAGACATCTCTCTCTAGAGTCCTTATACATGGCACGTGACCACTGGAGGACAAGGTGTTAACGAGCTGAAAGACAAAATGCAAATGTTTCTGAATCAGTTATATATAATGAAAGATTAGATATAATATTCAAGTTTTAGGTTACCTCTCAGCATTGGTAACGTCTCACATCGTCCCACACAAACTTACTTCTCGTCCCATATTTGCATCTGGTAACCCTGTATTACACTCCAACACAGCAACTCATTACCTCTCCTCTTCTAATAGCCCTACTTAGCTGAGTTTCCATCAACCAACCATAAATCACATGAATACTCATAAAATAATTGAGAAATCGTCTCTCTCTCTCTCTCTCTCTCTCTCTCTCTAAATAACACTCACACACGCGCATGGGCAAGAATACAGTAACACAGTGAGTATGAAAAATCCCGCTAGTAAGAACCAACAAATAAATGTTTCGGAGTTCCAATACTGTTCATACTGATACAATTTTGCCCCCGTGTGGTGTGAAGAGGTAACAACAATGACATCAATGCATTGATGTTATACGCAAGGCAGTTGTTCACTTGACTGAATATGTATATCTTTTCATGTCGCCGAGACTTTGCATTTTGTGAGGCACCAAAAAAAAAAAGCTGCTCGTTTCCGACTCCTTTCCGACTTCCAATGGGCCATAGGTCAGTTGGGTTGTGATATAACAGTTTTTGTTTCATTTAATCTATTTAGTGCTTTCTCATACACCAAGTCATGTTTATTTATAAAAAGTGCCTGAATATATCAAAGAAGTCCACATATTAGAGGAAAATCTGCTTCTGCTTCTCCTTTCTGGTGTCACACGTGTTGCCTCAGAGAGCAACCACAGCAATAGCCATAAACAACTGATTATACAGTAAAATAACAAATGGTTCAATCCTTTTCATATAGGCTACACGACTATGTTCACGTACATTTGCAGTTACCTTTATGGCAGCGTTCTGCATCTACAGCGTCTTCCGATTGCGACCGATCAATCTCGAATCTCTCAGTTTTGCAAAGATTTCCACAATTGTGAAATGGATGGATGGAATTGTGAAAAGGTTGACTCTTTATTGTAGTGGGCGCAGAGTTGCATTTCTCTGAGTTTCTAAAGGGGGCGGTTAGGAGGTTCTAAATTGGTGGCTCCGTTCGCCTGTCATTCCCAGATTCTTTCAGACAAAACGAAACTTAAAGCAGGCGACTACTAGACTTGGGGAGGCTATTACCAAAGTTCACGGCATCACCAGTTATTTACACAATCCACGAGGTAAACCATCTAGTCAACATAGATTTCTGTATTCTTTAATATAAACAGCCAAGTTGTTGCTTTAGTCCGACATTGTTCGGTATACACACACAGGCTAATTGGATTCTTGCGCTTTTCCATAAACTAGTTTTGTGTTGCTTTTGAACGTTTTGCTGAAATATTTCTCCACGAACGTCGTGTGGCAAGACGTGGACCCCCATGGATACACCAGGGAGAAAAAGGTGAGACACGTTTGATCTGTTGTGTTAAAAACAAAAAGAATAATCTGAACAAGTGATTTCCGGAAGAAAATGCGAAGGGAACAGTAGCAAACCGTTGCCTAGCAAATGACAGAGTATGCAGCCCAAGCGCTGATTGTTTCTAGTGTGCGCATAAAGCACACAAAAAACTGGGAATTCAAAGTCTTCACAGTTTTCATTTATTGTGTGCAACCATACAACATAACTTCCCCGATCAAAGGAAAAAATTATGATAATCTGTCCATTTGTTAAATTAAACTACTAAAGTGTTACCAAATTCTCCATGCTTTAAATGTGAAGAATATCAGTGATAGCCTGCTTAGATTAGGCTACTTGCCTTGACGAGGACATCTTAGTGTTCTTCTGTGTTCAAATATTATATTAGACATCAGAGGTCCTTTTTGATTTTATGACAGCTGGGACAAAGGAGCTCCTAATACGCTCAGTCCGAGAACGTAGCGTGTTGAGCTGCCCGCTACCAAGGCTACTGGACTGTCCTGATAGTAGCCTACTGAGAGATGGAATGGACCGCACTTTAGCGTATACCTGTCAATCAGAAAGTTAATGACAACGGGTGGTGCGCCCACATAGGTAGAGAAAAAGCCTCAAAAAACAAACACGGAACTTTAAGCAAACACGAATAACAGGCAGACAATACTAACTACTTACTAGAGTGAGGTCATGCCGGGATCACACATATAGCCGACGCATTTACGCACACGCATACACACAGACAAAATAGGAAGGGCTGACGAGCCCAAACTTGCATTTAAGAGCTTATCGGGCATAACTGTACACTGTGTTTCCTCATAATCCCCATGAATGAATGCTATTACCAACATGTCTGTTTAAAAAGACCAAAACTTGACCATTTTACTTAACCATTTTACTTAGCCAGGATCTGTCTAGGTCTCTGTCTTCCTGAATCTACACCCATACTAATAACGACATACGCTGTATTTCCAGACAGGTACTGAAAGAAACATTAGGCCAGTACATCTCTGATACCTTATCCAGCATTCACACCATTAATGACTTCTTTGAGAAGAAAGAAAAATGGTGTCTTCAGAGAGAGAGAGAGGTGGACATGATACGTGACATCAAGGACAGGGCAGACAAGATCAGTCTCACATTTGACCATGTCCAGAACTCAGAAGACAAGGCCAAAGCTTTTGGAGAGTATCTGTGGAGCGGCCTGTCTGCAGTGACTGCTGACAGCAGACGACAGGAGCTGGAGAAGGAGCTGGGGGCTGTTCTGAAGGACACCCTGGAAGGGCTTGAGAAGCTGCAGCACTTCCTGGAAGCTGTGGAGAAGCTGTCCGTCACGTCGCTCTTTGTGTTCACAAATGGCCACTACCTGCCTAGAGGGTTAAGCGCTGTGGATGTCCGTTCCGTTATCTTTGCTGCAAGGATGGCTGCCCCTCTCCTTGTCACCATTAAGAGGGACGACGCTGCTTTCTTCCTGCCTAGCCTGAGTAATGTAGAAGTGCTGGCCTTCCATCTTGAAAAATACATACATGTCTCACTGAAACTCTGTGAGAAGCTGGAAAAAAGGTCAGGTGGCAAATAAGACATAACATTAAACAATAAAAAAATTTGAAACGATACACAATATGTAATGTATTTTTCATTGATGGGGCCTTAGTGCTCACTTTTTAACATTTGCAACATATTTTGTTCCATCAGAGCCAAAAATATATCAGCTGTAGGATGCAGTTGCAGGTAAGAGCTTGAAACTTACTGTCTAAAAGTTTGAATTTATCAGGCAGATGGTTTCTGTTAGTGTAATACTGTCCTTGCTAGAAAAGGTCTTTTCAATTTTACTCTTGGCTAGTAGGGATAAAATGTGGTCAGTATAGATAATGCACATTTGTTTTATTCATAAATGAATGCACAGTAAACAACAACTGTAAACAGAATTGAAATATTTTCAGAGGACCAAACCGTGGCCAAACTATCAACTTCAGTGCGGATACAAATGAGGAATCCATTCAGAAGATGCTGGAACATTTGAACCAGCTGAACCTCATCAGGTATTGGTATTTGACCTATCAGTAATTCCAGGAAGAGCTCATTTTAAAATCCTTGTAGTATAACTATGGCCTAAAGACCCAACACCTTTGATACTTTACAGAATGAATAAGGATCTGAGGCTGACATTCCTCTTCAAAGAAGATGCTCTGCCCTTCATTGGCCTGTTCCGCCAACGCAGCACAAGGATGATTCAGTTCCTCTCTGATCTGGAGGAGAGTGCAAGACAGCTGGATAATATGAAATTTGGGGCTAGTATCTCCAATGTAGCTGGCAGCTCAGTGGGGGTGACAGGGGGGGTCGTGTCCATCATTGGCCTGGCCCTGGCTCCTGTGACTGCTGGTGCCTCCTTGATTCTCACTCTGACAGGGCTTGGTCTAGGGGTGACCAGTGGTGTCAACAGTCTGGTCACAGGCATCACTGAGATGGCTGTCAACAAACATCATGGGACCAATGCTAGCAATATCTTCCAGAATTTCATGGAGGATGTTAAGCAGTTTGTAGAGCGTCTGGAGCTGGTAGCCAGCAGTGTAGGTTCTACTATTGGTTCTACTATTGGGTTCGATGAGCTGGATATAGCAGTAGGGGCAGGGAAGGCACTTGCTAGCACTTGTGGAATTGCTAAGAGTGTAGATGCTTTGGTAGATGCTTCCTCAGCTGTGAAAGTCCTCCAGACTGAGGAGGTGGTTGCATCTGCTGTGAAGCTGGGGCTTCAAGCGCCAAAGTCAGGAAGAAATATCCCCAAACTGACTGCAGACCTGCCTGACATTGGGCAGCTGGCCAAAGGAACACCACTGGCCCTCTCCAAGTCCGCACGAGGTGGCTTCATTGCCCTCAACGCACTTTTCATTGGTTTAGATGTCTTCTTTATCTGCAAAGACAGCGTCAGTCTGGCCAAAGGGAGCAAAAATGAGGTTGCCCAGCTCATCCGCTCCAGGGATGCTCTGTGGCGCTCAGAGCTCGACTCCTGGGAGAGGATCCACGACTCGCTTTGCAGGGGGATCTGGAGGTTCAGGAGGAGCCAGAGAATCCTGGAGCAGCCATTTTACCCTGAGCAAACCAGTTAAAGCTAGCTGATCAGTTAGCTTTGATTGTTTTTCTTGTATCCCTTTGACCACCTGAATGTCTGGTGCTGGGGCTCTCTCAAAAGATAACTGTTTGGCCAAATGATATGGAATCTCAGAATGCTTCAAGCAAATTCAATATATTGTGATTCGCTATACTGATGAATTTTGTACGTTTCAAATTGGTGAAATAAAATGATCAAGTGAAACCATGTTGAATATGTTGTGACAAATTACCGTGTTAAATGGAAGCTCGTGTTGTATCAGCTCTCTGAAATATGAATATTCATTCACCAAATTGGACTTTAATGTGTTCAATACAAATAATACAATGCAAACATGGCCCTTTTAGAGAGGCTATCTTCAGGTCCTGAAAGATAAAATGCAGGTATGAGTCATACAGTCCATTAACTTGCAGGCCTGCAATGGTCTGTGTAAGAAAAGAGAGAGGGATGTGTAAGAACACAACTTGTTGCCTCCGGTCTCTGTGCATGTGTATGTACATGTGTGTGTGTGTGTGTGTGTGAGAGAGAGTGAAAAATATATAATGTTAATTACTTTAAAAGGAATGAATGAATGAGTGGTACATTTCAGCATAAACTGAATCGTCTTATTCTTTGGGTGTTTGGACGTTTATAAAAAGTGTCAGTGATGTTATTGTCGTCAGTTAAATCCAATGTAAAGTGTTTAAAAAAAAAAAAAAGTAAATTAGTGAGTTAGTTAGTTTTTTTAAGTAAAAACCTAAACTCAAACACTTCTTCCTGATGTCTAAAATGAATGGTGTTGATTGATTTTGACCTGTTAGAGCAGCATAACGGATTAATTGCTAACGAGATGCTAGCGGTTAAAACCAGCTAAACCTTTTGCAATGTGCTTACTTTGACACTATGACAAACTAGTTAGTCAACAACTATCCTAACACAGTCAAACATCAAGCAAGTGCAACTCAAGACAAATCAAGACGGCAAATAAGCTACTTACTAGTTCGGCAGACAGTAGAAAATGGGCGGCTTCAGGTAAACCTCCAGAACGCAGTAATATGCCTATGGACCCTGGTATGGCAATGGCATGGAGGCAATTTTTCATACTAAAAGTCATTGTAGCGGCCCATTTTGTTTGACGCTGTTATTTTAAGGTAAAACTGCTTATCCTTACCCTAATCCTGAAATACAATTACTGCATAATGCCACTTAAATGTAAGGGGTCAAGTGAAATTCCAGATATATCGCCAGTGTTTCAGTGAAAACATTACTATCCCTCAATGTAGGATCACCTCTCAAAGTAGGGATGTTTTGCCTGATTTACAGTGCTGGTATTACCAATGTTCTCAGCACATGGCCATGTGTGTCAAAGTGGCATAGAGGTATATGATTTTGAGGGTAAATAGACGCCTATAGGCCTGGTTAGAGCCTCTTCCTAAAGAAGGGTCCAGATAGAATTGAGAGACATCTCTCTTATACCTGGCATGTGACCTTTGTAAGGTGTAAGAACATCATATCTCTTGGTCCTGGTTGTTTTCACTACTTGTTGGGTGTGTGATTTAAGCTATGTCAGTGGTATAATTGAGGGCTTCTTGGACATTCAGTGTGAGAGACATCTGGAAGCGATGGGGTGAGAAACATCTTAAAGGACACAGAGACTCTTCAACCAGCAACTACACCTGATGATTCAAGAAAGATTAAAAATGCATCTAGAATACTTAGTATCTTTCACAGTTTTTCTGTAGCTCTTTTTAATTTTTAATCAAAACATTTCCTTCAATTTAATCAATACACCAATCTATAAAAGTAATCTGCCGTCAAGAGTTCTGTTTATATAATCTTTTTTCAAAATCCAACATTATGGAGAAATAATGAATAAATACATGTTTTGAAATTGCGTATGAAGTTTAAGACCGTTTCCTGGAAACAGCAACAGACCCTATTCATTAAGATACAGTATAAGCATGAACTCTTTCATTCAAAACACAGGTTACTGGCATTCATTAGGGTCAATCACAAATCACAATCAAAATCGAAACAATGGTTTTATTGCAATTTAAAAAGAAAGGCATTCAATGCTTTTACATCCCAGCTCATGTGACTACAGGCGGACAACAAGTTAGTTTACAAGAGTAAATACAGGTGGACAACAAGTTAGTTTACAAGAGTAAATACAGGTGGACAACAAGATTGTTTTAAATCGTTTTATGGAACTAACACTAACATGAACCATATGAAAATAGTGTCTAGGGGAATACGGGTGTGTGGATGTTGGCAGAGGGTGTAAGAATGTTGGCATATCAAATGTATTGGAGTGTGTGTGAGGGTTGAGTGTGTGTGTGTGTGTGTGTGTGTCTGTGTGTTGAGTGTTTGTGTGTTGAGTGTTTGTGTGTTGAGTGTTTGTGTGTTGAGTGTTTGTGTGTGTGTGTGTGTGTGTGTGTGTGTGTGTGTGTGAAAGGTTTGAGGGCAAGATCAACCTGCAGAGAGGGAGAAATTAATGTCTTATATAAGGCCTACCTATCCCAGGTGTGAGCAATGCACTTATCAGTGCTGTCTAAAGTCCACGCAGATAAGCAGTAAGAGATGTTTAACAGGGGTTGTCAAACACAACATGGCAGGCAAAAAGTCTCAACAGTCTTTGGAGCAATACATAGTCTAAAGCTCTGAAATCTAACCAGAGTGGGAACAGACGAAACATAGTCCCCACACAAGTTACACGTTCACTGAAAGTAAGGACAGGGCCATGACTTGGCAAGTGCCTGTAAACCGTCTCTGCTTTAGTCTCACGTGATCAGTGGAAGCAGTGAGAGGTGTGGCCCCTTCTAGAAAACTCCATGAGGACTTCCCCCTCTGGTGGTGACAGTTGCCGCTGCGCACTTCAAGGGATGTAAACAGGAACTATGAGCTAAATAATGATTATGTGATGATGAACAGTAAAAAACTTTTAGTTTGTTTTATTTTTCCCCTCCCTCTCTCTTTTCCTTTCCTCTCTTCAGCTCAACTGTTTGGGGTACAATGGCTTCTCCAGGATTCTCTGGCTCCTCCTGAACCTCCAGATTCCTCTGCAAAGTGAGTCGTTGATACTCTCCCAGGAGTCCAGCTCTGAGCGCCACAGAGCCGCCCTGGAGCGGATGAGCTGGGCCACTTTGCTCCTGCTGCCCCTGGCCAGACTAGCGCCGTCTTTGCAGATGAAGAATATGTCCAAGCCGATGAACAGCGAGTTGAGAGCCATGAACCCAGAGCGGGCTGAGCTGGAGAGGGCCAGCGGCGTGCCTTTGGCCAGCTGCCCGATGTCGGGCAAATCAGCCGCTAGGCTCCCCGTGGTTAACTCCTTACTGCCAATCACCTTCAAGGCAGAGGCCCCATCCACCAGGCTGTCAATGCCCTTCCCCAACCCACAAACTTTAGCCACAACCCGACCAGTCCCCAGCAAGACCTCCACTTTCCCTGGTTCAACAATTGGTTCTGTATTGCTGGCCACGTGCTCTATACAATCAAGAATGCTTTGCACATCTCGCATGAAACTCTGAAAGATGCTGTTGGCTTGTTTGCTGTTTTTGCTGTTGATGACCATTCCGGTGATGCCAGTGGCCAGGCTGTTGACACCGCTGGCCACCCCGAGGCCGACCCCAGTCATGGTGAGGATGAGGGACACACCCGCGGTCACAGGAGCCAAAGCCAGGCCTGCTATGGAGAGGGCTCCACCTGTCACCCCCACTGAGCTCCCCACTACGTTGGAGATACTGGACCCCGTTTTCATCTTGTCCAGCTGATCTGCGTTCTTCTCTAGGTCAGAGAGGAACTGGCGCATACTGGCGTGGCGTTGGCTGAACAGGCCAATGAAGAAAAGAGCAGCTTCCCGGAAGAGGAACATCAGCCGGATGTCCTGGTTTCTCCTAGAGGAACAGAGATTAGTGACACAATTGTTAGTAAAGGTGAAACACGCTTATAAAAGCCCACAGAGCAGGCTCTCCGGGGCTTGGAGCACAGAGCCTGTGCAGGCTGGCCATCGTGGGCTGCTTGTTTCATGAGTAAATCCTGATTAGTAATATTGAAAATGACCATCCATAAATTAAGGGAAAAACATTTGGCAGAGAACTGAAATACTTTCATGAAATACTGCCCACTTGCCTGATGTAGTTTAACTGGTCCACATGATTAAGCATCGAATGGATAGACACCTCACTCATGTCCACAAGAAAGTGGGAAACTTCACCATTCATCTGCCTGAAAAAAGATTTCAGTCACTATTGCATTTGAACAACATGTAAAACTGTGTGAAATAGTATGTGAAATAATCATTGGTCCCAACCTATTGCCTTCTCTTGTGCAGGATATGTTCTTCAATCTGAGGGATGGAAGTTATTATCAGCTACGTATGCTTTAATCATACTATACTATACTATAGTCATATGTCAGTGTCACATAAATAGATATTTGCTCTAAGAGGCTTTCTTGGTTATGAATCATTGCTAACCTTTCACCAATCTGTTCACAGAGTTGCAATGATACATGTATGTATTTTTCCAGGTGGAGGGCCAGCACTTCCACGTTACTCAGGCTGGGCAGGAAGAAAGCAGCGTCGTCCCTCTTAAAGTGAGCAAGGAGAGGGGCAGCCATCCTTGCAGCAAAGATAACGGAACGGACATCCGCAGTGTTTAACCCTCTAGGCAGGTAGTGGCCATTTGTGAACACAAAGAGTGACGTGACGGACAGCTTCTCCACAGCTTCCAGGAAGCGCTGCAGCTTCTGAAGCCCTTCCAGGGTGTCCTGCAGAACAGCCCCCAGCTCCTTCTCCAGCTCCTGTCGTCTGCTGTCCGCAGTCACTGCAGACAGGCCGCTCCACAGATACTCTCTGAAAGCTTTGGCTTTGGCTTTTGATTTTTTTACATCTTCAAACTTGGCATCAATTTTATCTGCCCTGTCCTTGATGTCTCTCATGGCCTCCACCTCTGTTTCTCTCTGGAGGCTCCATTTTTCTGCCGCGTCACAGAACTGCCTTAGTGTGTAAATGTACACAAGGGTGTCTGAGATGTAGTGACCCAATGTGTCCTCAAAGTCTTTTCTGAAATGAAAAAAAATAAATCCATCTTTATGTTGTTGGTGAACTCTCTTTTCTGTGTGTAAAATACTATTACTGATTTTAGAAATGCAAGCATTCTGCATTTAAGAAATAATGCACATGGTGCTGCCATTCACCTTGCTGTCTGGCTCTCTCTCCCTCTCTCCCTTATGGTCCTTTGCAACTTGCCATCATGTCAAAGCGGAAAGCGAAAACCGGTCTGTTCTGCCATGCAGTGCATTTTAAAATACTATTCTCTCGCTGTCCGTGTGGGTTTTGCTCGAATTTTACAGCAGCGACTTTCAACATGTAACCTAACTTCACCAGTGCAAAGGTGGAGGTACTGTTGCAGAATTTAATCCAATTGAGTTAAGTGCTTATACTGTAAACGTGAAACGTAATTGTTTATGATACTAATATTGTCGTATTTATTTGTTATAATAATTATTTAAATCCAAGTATGTCTGTAGAATTAATGTGAACGCAATCACCGATTTAGTTTTTCACTATTGTTAAGACCTAAAAAAGCAAAAATTCGGCACAATCTGCACAACCTTCGCGTCATGTATCAATCGCCCGGACCAAGTGGGCAATATTCAAGACTCCCTTATCTGCATTAGACTCTGATTTTCCTTGGGAACACTCTACGTCAATTACACATAACATTGTGTCAGGGTTCTTCTCGGGGATTGAACCCAAGCAGCTGGGATTGTGAACCAGCGTCTTAGCCAGGTGAGCTATTGAGAGGACCCAGTTGCAGGATGTCGTTTTGAGCTTAGTTTCTTTTATTTTTTAAACACAAGATTCCGACAGGAGAAACTACAAAAAAAATGCAGAAAATCAAGAACAGGGGAAAAAGGCCATAAACTAACCACTTAGAATTAATGTGCTTGAGAGCACTACAAAACAATGTGCTTGAGAGCACAACAAAACTATGGTGCTTGAGAGCACTTCTCTCAACAAAGACAATATAACGACCAGAGAAAGAGCAGGGAAACTAGCCAGGTATTTAACTCCTGGCTAATTGGGAGTCAGGAGGCAAACATACAGTGTGACAAGAGGTGAGGGTAGACAATTGGCTACAGGTGAGGGGACACAACGGGAAACAGGTGAGGGCACATAACGAGACACAGGTGAGAACACAAAATCACAACAGAGGCACATGTGTGCGAAAACAAGCGTTCTTTTGTCATTTGGCACCAGGTGCCGCCAATGTGCCAACTTATGGCCATCGCCGCCCAAAGTCCTGACAGAATCCCCGTCTAAGGGTCAGCTTCCAGACGACCCAAAGAAAACTCAAAAAGTCCACACCGGGTGGGCAAGTCCACACCCAAGCAGGGGCAGAGTGTCTGGTGGGCGGCCGGGCGGGAGGCCAAGCAGGGGCAGAGTGTCTGGTGGGCGGCCACATCGGGGAAGAGTCCTTGTCAGCTGGTCGGGTGGACGACCAGAATGAGTCCAACAGTCTGGCAGGCACCTGGGAGCCTGGTTGGGATCGACTGCTATTTCCAGTTCTGAAAGTTGTCTGAAGTTCAGAAGAAAGCACAGAAGAAAAAACTAACGAGAATGCAAATGTTTTCATAAATGTTTCCGAAGTGGAGTTCCTTCTGAAATCCTTCGGAAAGTCTTCCCAACTGCTGTCGAGAATGAGGCCCATTGTTGTTAAAACACTGTACACAAAGTTCTGATGTTGCACACACTTCTCAAGTAAAATCTCAAAGCATCAACATGCAAGACACAAATAGTCAAATCTCTAAACTTTCAGGTCTTTTGACCAATTTGCAGTGAGGACTGCACCATAAAAGTGTCTTGAGCCTCTGTTTTGTTTTGGTACACTATTGAAAACTTTGAAAAGATCGACAACCAGAGAAGGTGAAGGGTAAGAGAGAGAGGAGGAGGAAGAGGAGGACAAGAAGGAGGAGGAGTACGAGGTTGAGGAGTAGGAGGACAGAGAGAAGGAAGAGGAGGACAAGGAGGAGGAAGAGAATGAGGACAAGGGGCCTCATTCTCGACAGCAGTTGGGAAGACTTTCCGAAGGATTTCAGAAGGAACTCCACTTCAGAAACATTTATGAAAACATTTGCATTCTTGTTATTTTTTTCTTCTGTGCTTTCTTCTGAACTTCAGACAACTTTCAGAACTCAAAATAGCAGTCGTAACTCTACCGGAATCTTCTCAAATGGGATTCCACGGGCCATCTTGTGGTTATTTGAGGAATCGCGTTGAGGAATGACATTTGAAAAAACTCCGTATTACAGTAAAAGGGTTAACGGGCGAATTTGTGAGAACCCGTTGGTGATTGCGTTCACGTCAACTCTACAGACATCCTCGGATTAAAATAATTATGATAATAATAAATACGAGAATATTTGTATCATTAACAATTACGTTTCACATTTATAGTCATAATTATACGAGGTAGTGTTTATTGTTACACTACTTAACTACTTAAATGTGTTTTACGGACTTCGGACGTTCAACGTTATACAATATCTCCACCTTATTAATGAACACCTGTTACGAGGTGGATTCGGGAGATTGCGACAGCACACGTTTCTAAAATTGCGTCTCCTAATAAGGAGCTGGCAGGGCGTGTATGTATGCAAATCCACTTTCACGAGAACGCGCAACAATCTAAGAAGCTAATCGGAAGGAACCCAGCTGAGAAGACTTCGGCTGCTTATGAACACATTTTCAAGCGTGCGGGAATGCAGCGGAAGCGTTTCTCTTACGTTGTTTTTGCGAAGTCGTGTAAGAAACATTTCTGAAGAATTACAGAAAAAGGTTGAGAATGAGGCCCAAGGTGAAGAAGGAGGAGGAGGAGGAGAAAGAAGAGGGAGAATGGTCATCTCTAATGAGATTTGGGTCGCTGTGGTGGACCATGTTTTCATGGTTTTTCATTAGAACCTTCAGGATGGAGAACAAGTACAAAATCTTTTTGCCTTGTGTACTGTAATACTGCATATCAATAGAATATAGTGTGCTCACAGTATTTGTATTTTGCAGGACTGAAAGAAAACCACACTGTGGAGGAAGAAAACACACTTTCAATATTTTTTGAAAGCAAAGAAGCATTTTCCAGGAGAGATCAGAATCAGAATCAGCTTTTACTGTATTGGCCAAGTTACAGTAGTTTGCACAAACAAGGAATTTGTCTTGGTGCAGTGGCTCTCACTGTGCTTACACATATTACTCAAATATACAACACAACACAAAACAATACAACAGTGCAAAACAATACAACAGTGCAATGGTCAAACATATACAAAATATAGATATGTAAGGGATAATGTATTGTCCGGAGGTCATTATCCAAAAATAAATCCCGACGGGGCGAACAACACCCCGACGTGCAGCCGACGGACAAAACATTATCCCGCTTATTATACGGTTACTTGCAAAAAACGATTGAAGACATTCCTCCAACATACCTCTTTTTGCGTAATGATTTAGTTGCCGTTTCATGAGTCCCGTTTAGAAATAAATAGTTCTTCAAGCAAATAGAACTTTGAAGTTTCAGGTGTTGCATAGCAACCCATTACTTGCTGACTTCAAATTACCATGAGTCTGTTACGTTAAAATGACCGGGCTTCTTGCGGAATGATATGAAAGAGGTGAATCAGAAGCACAAAACCCGTTGCCAATGACAGCGGTCATTATCTTTTCGCAGCGGTCTGTTAGCAGGAATTAATGTAGGGTAGAACGTTGGGATGGCCCATTTCAAATCAACGGTACTTTTTGGAACATTCTGAAGAGCCGTATAATAAAAAGATATAAAGGGTTTTGCATTTTTTGTTAGTTGTTTTGGGATTTGTGTTTAGAGTTTTGAGAAAACGAGGCATGCTTTCAAAAAATGTGTGTAAGCAATTGAGAAAAACTGTAAGCATTTTGTATACAATTTTATGTCAATACAATCTAGTGTTCGGTGGAACAGGAGACTGAAATTGTAAATATGGTTTGTGAGAACAACGGTGTTGCTGTTTTATGTTTGACTATGAAAAATGTAGGCCTACACTGATACATTTTACAAAAGGAGAAATGGCTCAATGAGTTATTGTCTGAGTCATGGTCATTCATATGGTGTGATTCGATGATTGTGTTTTCAATTTTGCACTTCTGTGTGCTGTTACAGTAATGCTCGGTAGTGTGCAGCAAATGCTTAGTTGTGTGTACTAAATGAATGTATGTGTGTGTGTTTTGAAAATATGGCTGTGTGTACCAAATGAAAACACGAGTTCCATTTTGTGAACAGTTAAAAGATTTGATAGCAAAGAGTCAACTTGCAAAGGGAGTTTCAGGTGTAGCATTTTGTGTGTGAGGTTTTCAGTTTTCTGTGTGCAGTTTTGAGAAAGCCGTTATTGTTTTGAAAAACGGGTTTTAGCATTAGTGAAAAACTGTAACGTTCTTAAATTCTGTTTAAAGTTAAGAATGAATCCCAGATGAGAAAACTTTGATGACTGCCAGAATTGTACCGGGAACTTCGTAAGTGGAGTTAAAAATAAATGTCTTCTGAACATGTACTTAACTGCGTTCGAGAATGAGGTCCAAAATCTGTCAACCTCTTTAGGGCTCAGATACACAAACGCGTTTTTGTAAAAACGGGACGCAAGCAAATGCATTGATTCCTATGGTACGGCGTGTTTAAAGCGTGCGCCCCTTCTCCAACACGCGTTGCGTCTTTGAAGCGTTTTTTTAGGTGCGCTTAAAAGTTGAACTATTCTCAACTTTCCAGCGCAAGGCAGGGAAGCGCACCGCTTCTGTTTTGGCCGCCGCACTTTGCCAAGGCGTTACTGAAGCGTTTCTGCCTGAAAAAAGACGCGTATGTGTATCTGAGCCCTTACATATCCTGTGGCATGGCGGCAGTGACAGGGGAGAGAGGAGGAATAAGAGGAATGTGTGTGTGCTTTGTCCAAAATCAGCCTCTTTTTTAATCAGCACTCTGGTTAAGCAACTGATGGTAAACAAGGGCAGAGCCTCACCTGTCATCGTGAAACGTAAAAAGAAATTATTATAAAATAAATATTTATATTTCTCTACTGATCTGTGCTATGAATGTAATTTCTGCATTATTCCAATCCTTTTGAGCATTTTATAATCAAAATCGCTGAATTTGCGCATGTCCTGTTCAAACAGACAGGAGACAGCGAGACAGTGAGGCAGAGCCTCACCTCAGATTCCGCAATCCCTCACAAACTGGGTTTATCGCACGCGTAGAACATATTTATTGTGTTGTTGATCTGAGATAAACTTAATAACCCTAAACGATTTAATTGGAAGAGTTCAATTTGCATGAAATGATAGCTGGTTATCTAGCTGATGTCATAGTCTCTTCGATTTAACTTAATGGGAAAGGTTAGAAACACTCAGGGTGCTTGTGCAACTTCGTATGAAAGAGTTAATATTTACGAGTAAATATTCATGAGTGCCTATTCACATATATTAACACAAGCTCATCACAAACTAGCAGCTGCCAACTGTATGTACCTTACCTTTACCTGTGTAAATAATGTTAATATGAAAAACAACCAATGGTCAATGTGCAAGCTGCCAATTGAATGGTGATTTAAGATACTCTATTGGGTTCATGTATTTGTTAATCTGACTCTGAAAGAGGCAGTGCCTCACCAGCCACGAACCTCACCACACATCACTGGGTGTGATAAATGACTTACTGGCATTTACTTGTAGAGGTTTAACTTGTGTGGTTGGTTTCCTCACAATCTGACTGTGTACTGGACTGATTGATGAAATAAGTAGCTGCCGCTAGCCCCGCCCATTGGAAACAGCATGTGAACCAACCCACTTTGAGGAATAGGTGGATCATGACTTTTCAACACTTAGAAAACACATTGTTTTACGTTTATAATAAGCACTGCTTGTGTTGTCTTGCTTTTACACGCCCTCCTCATAAAACTTCCGCCATGCTTTCTGATAAAAAGCTCCTCTCTCAGCAACCAAACCATCCTGTTTGTTTTCTGGCCGACTTAAAAACTAAAAATAGCTGTAGTAGTACTGTCACAGACCTCGACACAGCTGACCTTTCCCCCATGGTTTTGTTTGAAATCACAAATTGTTACAGTGATACAATCACCATACAAACAAGTTTGAAATGTAAGTCTAGTAGTCTACATTTGTGACAAGGACAAACTTTATAGTATATTTTATCTTTCATTCTCAGTTTCCTGGCTATACATGTTTGGTGTTGGTGAGGGTGAATCTCTGACTTAAAGCATTAGAATACTTACACGTGTATCTACTATAATACTACAAAATGCCTTCCATGAATACTGTGTTACACCTTAAATAAGGATGAAGTTCTATCTAACATAATCCTAATGTAATATTGTTATAACACATTACATTCACATCTGTTGGGTGCAGCTGTTATTTTCGCTTGAAGTGTGAACTAAATGTGGGTTTATCATAGACCATTGTACAGCATAGACCACAAAGATTTTAGTGTAGTCTCACCGGACTTTTTGTTTGCCTTCCATATCTCCTTTACGATCTCAGCTCTGCCCTCAGGGAACTCCAGCTGAGTCACTTGAGTTGATGAGATTGGGATCCTCTGTCTCCCCTAAGATTGGAGCTGAATGGTGTTAGCTTGGTTTCTCTCTTACCACGCTCTTTCCGTCATTTTTGTTTTTGTGGATTGATGTCGAATGGGAGCTAAGGTGTCATGATTACATAACCACGAGGTGTTGACCTAAGTCTTTGGTTCTGCCAAACTAGTTTGACCACTACTCTGCAGATAAAAAGACTAGGGAGTTGGCAGCTCAACTTGTGCACTGAACTAAAATATGTTGGACAGATGGGTCCATAGTTATGAAGCAGCCACGGTATGTGGAGTCTCCACAAAATGTGTAAAAAAGTTTACAGTGACTCACACGAACAAAAATATAGAGTAATGTATTTTTGGCAAGACAATGAGGATATTATTTGTATTAAGCAGAGTTAATGGGAACTGTGCTAAAATAAATTACCTCTAAAATAAGAAGTCTCCTGCAAGAAGTAAGAATGTCAGAATGTATTACAGAAACCCAAGCAGCAGTGTGTAATAAACTTTGAGATGTGAAGGGGAAGGGGGATTGGACATATTGTGACATATGGCTCATATATACGGTGGCCGAGAGGTCCAAACCAACATTACAAAATCTGAAACACTTTAACAAAGCTCGAGACAAATTAACGTTTAGGAAAACATTTTAACATATCATAAAACAAAATAACATTACCACAACACATTAAAAAGTCCCGAAACAAATTTACATTTCAGAAAACAAATTAACAAGACGCGAAACACTTTAACAAGTCCCGGAACACATTAAGTGTGATGTTTTGCCCGTTTTGTGGCAACAATTGAGCCAAATTTTTAAAGACCGTATACAATAAGTCATAAAAATAGTAAAAACCTTAGCTTTAGCAGCTTTTACTGTTAGCAAGAGACAGAGATCATAAACATGTTTCAATACATATTGGTTCTGTAGGACATGATTCTAACCCTATGATATCAATGTTAATCTGGGTTTTTTTTATCTATAATTTGTACAGCTTTCGAAATATGAACAAGGCCAAAGACAGAGCTAGCTAATGGGTGTGACGGACCGAGCCTCGGTTACCGTCAAAATGTGTGGGTTTGGCCCAAAAGCTCAGAGACAAGAGTGAGGGTTTAAGTATAAAGTTTAATTAGGGTTCAAAATACCCAGGATAACTGCTAAGCCTCACCAGTATACGGGGGACAAAGAGCAACCGTCTCCAACAGTCTCACTGCTTAACCTCTAAATGGGGTAGAGGACACAATGCAGCAGTACATAGCTTCATTAAAATATCTGCCAAGCCTCTAAATGGGGTAGAGGTAAAAAAAAAAAAAAACTCAGCAGTCACATAACGGTCCACATACAAGACTAGACTAGACTAACTGAACTAGACAGAACAATGAACATATATACCTGGCGGCCAGCACCATTTCTATTACACAGGGGTAGAAACAAAAATTAAACCATACAACAATGACACACAGACCCAGAGACATAAACATAGTATTTCCTCAATATCAAACAAAGAAATAACTATGTAAAACATAAATACATAATGTCTCACATGTTCGTTAAAGCCACCTTACTCAAGTGGTATGGCCAAGATCATTTGTAGTGTCCCCTCTGCCAGTCTAGGCAATTAACAGTTTACATTAGGTGGATCCAATTGCAATCAGTGGTCTGAGTGTTTGTGTGTGCGTGTGTGTGCAAAACCTATCTGTTTGGGTGCAATAGTGGTTAAAAAGATGGGGTAGGAGTGTGCGGTTCATGTGCGGTCGCACCACGACCGTCACAATGGGTATACCAAATGTTGACCTTACCTTAGATTTTTTTTTATTTCACGCAGTTGTTGTTGGTTTTTTGTCACCTCTTGATCCCAGGAGAAACTGCAAGGGTAGAAAGGTCAGGGGTTTGAGAGGGTATTGTCATGGTACAATCAAGTCTTGTATAAAAGACACTTGCTCTGTATTCATGTTACAATACATATTGGTTCTGTAGGACGTTATTCTAATCCCATGATGTCAGTTTTAATTCTTTTTTTGTATCTATAATTTCTACAGCAAGACAGAGCTAGCTATTGAATATACCCAATGCTAGCTTCAAGGGCTACAAGTGACACAATCTTAGGCTAATCTGCCATTCGACATAAATATCATCGGACAGAGCTAGCTACATTGGATAGACCTGATGCTAGTTTAGCAGCACATGTCAGCAGCACATGTCAGATGAGTTTACCACACTGTTTTAACTTTACATCACATTTCACCTTTCATTTAGCTAACATTAGCTTCAATCAGAGGACAAACAAGCTAGCTGGTTAACATTCGTACACTCGTTTTTTAATCTATAATTTGTACAACTTTCGCCGAAATATGAACAAAGTCAAAGACAGAGCTAGCTATTGGATATACCCAATGCTAGCTTCAAGGGCTACAAGTGACACAATCTGAGGCTAATCTGCCATTCGACATAAATATCACAAAATAAACTCTGATATAGTACAGTTAATGCATAATATGGCGTTTCGGGAAAATAGTTTAATATAAATCAATATGTACCACAATGATCTAACATTAGATTAAGGATGCCTTCCTCACAGCTAACGTCCATTTTACTTATGTTAGCTACCATCATCGGACAGAGCTAGCTACATTGGATAGACCTCAAGTTTAGCAGCACATGTCAGATGAGCACATGTCAGCAGCACATGTCAGATGAGTTTTCCATTGTTTTAACTTTGCATCACATTTCACCTTTCAATTAGCTATCATAAGCTTCAATCAAAGGACATTGGCATATGTGTGAAAGATCATTAGAAAGTGCATTATATGACAAATCCATACAACACTGTAATGCATTTTGTCCGTAAAAAAAGAAAAAGTTAAATTATTAAAGAGATATTAAAGAGAACACATTCTTACGGCAAAGAAAATCAAATGGATTATTTTCATGCTCTAAAATGACCGTTTTTCTTCTTTTTATGGAGAAATGCTGAATGCACCTCTGCAGGAACTCTTAATAATAGACTAAAGTAATTCTGTTCATGTAGTAGACATCATGGACACAGTGCTAACTCATTTGTGTTTTTGAACAAAATGCATTACGGTGTCAACATGAATCAATGCACAACCTGTCTATAAAACAGGTCTGTGACTGTCATTGTTATATCAAGGTGTTTATATAAATAATACAAATAATATATATAAATACTTTGACCTCCAAGGTGGCTCTAGCTGTGTCAGTCCAGTCAATCCAGAACAGACAATATGACAAACAATTCATATGTTTAGACTTTCTTACCAGCCTCAATCTTTTTATTTATTTTTGTGACTTGGTAGTTATATGAAAGCTATACACCTGGTGTACATAACTTAGAGGTGTTGACTTATTATTTGGTGTTGTCAAACTGGTTTAACTTTTGTTTTATATAAAAAACAAGAGACTCTGGAGGTTGCAAAATCAGTCCACCTGTTTACTGAAAATAAATACGCAGGATGTGGTGAGGATGTTATTATAAAAGTTGTTTGACAAACATAACAGTGACCGGATCACAAACCTGGTGTAGTAGGTTGTCTGAGTAATATCAAGATGTATGAGTTAATGGGAGATGCTAAAATAATTCATATATTAAATTAGAAGGCAACAAATGATAAAAAAAAATAACAAATCTATTACAGAAGGGGGAGGAGATGGGTACACTCCCAGTGCATGAGCTGTTGCAATAGGCATGCTTACAGCTCGGTCACACTTCACTTCAATTCAATTACATTTGGTTTAAAAAATTGACACAAGGCGAGGGAGAAGAGGGGGAGGGGAAACAATCAGAAACATAGCAGAAGAAATCATACACTTGTCAAAACATTCTCATCCACCAAATGCTCTCTTCAACATCACAAACAAAACGTCTCTAAGTAGTAAGGAAAAGTGACTATAGCAAAATAGCATTGCACTGTTCATTTCAACGATTATATTATTACAGTTTAAAACTGTATTAAATCATAATCATGATCAAATCAAAATTGCAGTTACAGTTTGCACTGCAACATTGCACTGCACTTGTCAGGGCTTCCCCCTTTATTCCGTCCTTATCTTCATCTGTCTGTGTCATTGTGTTGTGCAGCTTTTTTGCACGCTGGATCGGAGTCCAGACATGTTGAAGTCAAAGCTTACTGCTGACCCCTGGTGTCCGTTTTCATTTCCTTCTGTAAGACACAATGAGAGGATAACTGATAATGATTTTGTTATTTCTGTACTAAACAACCTAAATATAAGCACAGAATGTTTTTATTTTATTTATAACAGTGGCTTGAAATGTACAGACTACATGCTGGTATATAAAAGTATCCTAAAACTAATTGTCATTTTCCTATTACACACTGTTAAAGGCACCCAGTGCAACTTTCGAGGCTTACTGTAACAATAAACATTCAATTTCTAGTCTTTTTTACACGTAGTAAGTTTCAATAACTCCATACCATTACATACCGACATTCAAGCAGCAAAGATGAGACGTCATTGTGTGGTGACAACTGATAGAAAATCGATAACAACAACAATCGCCGCCATTTTCTTTATTTTTTGTAACCTACAATAAATAAAGCAGGCTTCCAGTCAATGGAAAAATGGCTTCTCCCCACCGGCGATTGTTGTTGTTTACGATTTTCTATCAGTTCTCACCACACAACGACGTCTCATCTTTGCTCCTTGAATGTCGATATGTAATGGTATGGAGTTATTGAAACTTACTACGTGTAAAAAAAACTAGAAATTGAATGTTTATTTTTCATTGAATGTTTACATAAAGTTGCACTGGGTGCCTTTAAGGTATCTCTGTCATTATACAGTATAACATTTGAGTACATTTCGTCATCATACAGGTGCTTATATCACATGTCTGTAAAAAACTATGTTCTTCAGAGAGATTGTTCTGTAGGGAGGAACACTTTGACAGGATTTTTAACGAACTGTATTACCAAAGCTCTTACAATAACATCTTGTGTAATTCTAAATACCATTATATCTCCTTTGAGGTGGAAACTTCTCATCTTCTTCCACTTGTATCTCCTCT
Source organism: Sprattus sprattus (assembly GCF_963457725.1). NCBI lineage: Eukaryota > Metazoa > Chordata > Actinopteri > Clupeiformes > Clupeidae > Sprattus > Sprattus sprattus. The sequence continues at coordinate 22,309,257 of NC_137916.1, forward strand.
GCCCTTTTGTCATCTTCATCATCAGCATCTTCCTCCTCCTCCAGCTGCTTCAGTGACTCCCTCATCCTCCTCAGCTCCTTCTCTCTCTCCATCCTCTCCTCCTCTCCCCTCTGCTCCTCCTCCTCTTCCATCTTCCTGGCCTCCAGCAGGATCTCCTGACTGGGGAGCAGTGCTCCACCATTCCCCTCCACCATGCCCTGGATCTTCCCCAGTAGCTCGCCCACCAGGTCCTCCCCTCTCCGGGGCTTGCCGTACATGGCGTGGTAGCGACCGCCACACTTATCCACCAGTGCCTGGAGCTCAGCGTTATCCTCCACCTCCTCCTCCAGGCTGGAGTCGCGGAGCCTTCGTCGGTCGAAGATGGTGAACAGCACCAACGTGTGACACCAGGCCCGCTGCCCGAACATCTCTACGTGCTCCTCGGCTGCCTGCCGCTCGCGCTCGCCGAAGGAGTACGCCAGCGGCACCACCAGCAGGAGCCCGTGGGCGCCCGGCTGGCACAGCTCGGCGCTGCCGGTCACCATCTCCCTCCGGACGGCGCTGCTGGAGGCCGGGGTGCCGCGGAGAGAGAACCACTCCCAGCCAGGAGTGTCCACCAGGGTCAGGAGCTGGCCCTGTACCACCTCCTGATTTTTCAGGCTCGCCCGCGTCCTCATCCCCACCGTATCGAAGGCCTTCTTGCCCAGAATGGCATTCCCTGCCGCGCTCTTGCCGGCCTCTTTCTCCCCGATCAGGATGAGCCTCAGCTCGGGGCTGTCTGACAAAGACATGGCTGATTCTGAAGACACAACCAGAAGATGTACATTAATGGGCTTAAAGTGCTGAACAACAAGGGATTTAGTCTTAGATTATAGGCCAAACACCAGTGATTTAGTCTTAGATTATAGGCCAAACACCAGTGGATAAGAGGTATAAGATTAGTCCTAGTCTTTAGGCCAGGATTTTAGCCTCTCAGCCAATGACAACCAATGCCAAGTTTCCTTCTTTCGCTTTAAACTATTAAAACCTACAAGGGCAAGGGTCATCTTACAACCTTTTAATCGAAAGAGAGAGAGCTGCAAACACCGATTTGGTGGTCAGTGGTGAGCAAGTTTGCGGGAATGAAATTTAATTTGATGGGTTAATGTTGTTTTAGAATCACTTAGGTCTCTTCGAATGTGAATCCACCAATAAGTTCTACCAATCCAATATTAATTCTATAATATATTGTCAATTTAATGCAGGTTGTTTGCAGGTACAATTAATATGTTAAAAATTAAATCTGTGTCATGCCTTTACCTTTTTCCTATGTCTTCAGTTCAGTAGCTATTTGATGATTATGGGTATGCGGTTGTGAGGCTATAAGTGTTAGTAGAAACACACACACACACACACACACGCACACGCACACGCACACGCACACACACACACACACAAACACACACACGAACGCACACACGGACACACACACACACACACAAACACACACAAACACACACACACACACACACACACACACACACACACACACACACACACACACACACACACACACACACACACACACTAACAGATGGTGAAACGATGCAAATGTTGATTTCATATCATTCTCTGACTTGGAATTAGTGGGTCATTGATTTAATTTCCCATCCAACAAGTCTAGCCTAAACGTCGACTTAATATGGACAGCTGCGGCCTAGAAATTGCTTATGTCCGTGTTTAGACTGTTAGCGACAGAAAACGATGTGTATAAAAAGAACACCCACTGATCCACTGAGTTTTGCCATTCACTGTCAGGAAAGGCAATACCCGCCACTGACGCCTAAGCTGCATTATAGAACAAGGAGAACTGATTTCCTCTTGACACATAGTTGACTTCTGGACACAGTGTGGATCCAGTTCCCCTGCATGGTAAACTTAAACTTCTTATTCTGAAGAATACTGAACTAAAATATCTTTTGAAACCAAACCTCCACATGCCATAAGACTGTTATTCCTCAATTGTGTATTTCAACCTCGTGTAGTTCATGTCTTGAAAGATATGACATTTAATACTGGACAACTGAACAAATTTGTGGCTACACGATAGAGCTCATTTGTCATGTAATCATTCAATGATGCCCATATCATGAAATATCCTAGGTCAGCCTCTGGATCAGTATTATCTGCTCAACACTTCTGTCACCAGGGTCAGAACATATTTAAAAAACAAACCAGAAATAATTCATGTAAACCGCAAATAATTTTTTGTAGTAGCCTGTCATAATGCAATTTTGTGTACAGGGAGAGAGAGAAAGAGAGAGAGAGAGATTGATGGACTACAGTAAAATACACTGATTAAGAAAAATAGCAACACAATCAACAAAAATGCTATTTACATGATTCACGCTGTTAAACACCAGCAAAGAGACACTCTCACCTTGGGAAAATGACATTCTGTTTGCTTGCTTGGTTCCTTTCAGTGTCCAACAAATCTGATGAGACTACAGTTTTGCGATAGAGTAAAAGGTAGCGCAACACAAAGCTAACCTGTCACATCAAAACTCTTAACTCTGTTTATATCATTTTATCCTCTGGTTTAGTTTAACTCTTCCCTACAGCGTTCAGTAACATTAACCCCCTTTAATCTCTTTTTTTTATGTTATCCAGTTTCCTTGTGTGTATAACGATACTAGCCTACACAGTCAGATCTTTATTATCCTGTTCACTCCAATGAATCCAAAGTTCAAGAGATAATCTCAGAGTTAAATACCATAGAAACACAATACAATATGATCACAAAGTATAAAAGGATTCATGTAAATAGCTGAGTTATCTGCTGAAATGATCAGTGTAAAAGTCATTAAAATTCCATATTTTAAAGGCATTGTAAAGCTGGCCTTTCTAGCCAAATGTTACTGGCTGTGATCATGATATAAAATATTTGTCTGTCTGATAATTCTGGAAGCCAACATGAATATATAGATTTGGACAGAGAAAAGTAGTTGACAAACCGGTCTTGCATAGAAGTAAAAAAAACACTTGTCATTAAATGTTTTCTGTGTTCTTTTGAATGCAATTATACCCCTCATCCACTAGATGGCACCGACCCAGTCCAAAGTCTGCATTTTATCTTCTCTCCAGGCTGCAGGCTATCCTGTCACTGTTTGCTATAACACACAGTCTGCCAGTTTTTTGAACATGGAGAAGATCACAGACTACCTTTGCAAATACAAAAACTACGTTTTTGCTGTTGGAGTCACAACAGCAGAGTACATAGACTCACTGCAAAACTTTGAGATCCGGGACACTGATGTGTTCCTTGTCACCTACCCCAAGTCAGGTGAGCAACAGAATGTGGCACACACAATTACGTGTTATTTCATCTATTTAATCTTAGAGTGTTGTTCAGCTGTGCTTCTCCCATACCCATAATGTGAAAGTAGACTCTCTGTCCCTCTCCTTCTCCTTCTCTCTCTCTCTCTCTCTCTCTCTCTCTCTCTCTCTCTCTCTCACCCTCTCCCTCCCCCCTCTCTCTCTCTCCATTTGTGTGTGTCTCTCTCTCTCTTTCTCCATCTGTCTCTCTATCTCTCTCTCTCACACACACACACACACACACACACACACACACAAACACTAACAGGAACAGTGTGGACACAACAAATTGTAACGCTGATCTGCGAGTCCGACTTCAAGGACTCTGCCCTCTACCCCAACAACTTGGAGAGAATGCCATGGCTGGAATACCTCGAGGGCCGTCCGGACTACTCACTGCGGCCCTCCCCGCGACTCTTTGCCTCTCACCTCACCCCAGCCCTGATGCCCCCTGGGTTGAGGGACAAGAGGGCAAAGGTGAGCCCAAGGAAACAATGCCCAGTTGCACGTATGTATTAATGTGATGCTATCATCATCAGAAAGTGTGAAGAATGTTATGTATGTTTATCACATACTTTCAAAAGCCATTGACGTGCCACATTCATTAACATTCAAATAGTCAAGCAGACCATTCTGTTTGCAGACCTTCAGACCTTTCATACCTAGGTAGACTATTTTATACCCATACTGTTCCCCCTCCTAATTTGCCCCACCTTTCATCCTGAACAAGACCACCAGACAGACCCATTATGTTACATTATGTATTTTACCTTCCTACAACTGAAAGTGACTTGTATGCTGTAAAGAAAAGTTAGGATTTTGCTGTGGGACTGCCATGTTGAGACACCGACCGCTTGTGTGATGGTGAGAGAATGGAGCAAAGAGTGATGCTGGGAGATTGAGAAAACATCGCCACCTTTGGACAGACTGGAATTCCATCAAGTCCTTTGCTAAATCTTGCACCTGCAATCAACTTCAGAGCCAAAATAGAGTAGACCGTTAAAACACGATAATCACTGAATGATCTTTTTCTCTGCCTTAGGAGCAGACATTTAGTTGTAGACCTTATTTGCTATTGTTGTATACAATGGTGTAGAAATACACATTTAGACACAGCTGTAGTTCTAGCCACTTTTAGAAGTAGTATGTATTTTTGAATTTGGTTGTTTATTTCTTTCTCTCTCTCTCTCGCCATGTGTGTGTGTGTGAGTGTGTGTGTGTGTGTGTGTGTGTGTCTGGGTGTGTGTCTTTCTGTGTATTCCAGATAATTTATGTCATGAGGAACCCAAAAGACAATGTGGTATCATATTATCATTTCTGCAATGCATGGAAGTATTTGGAGACCCCAAACAGCTTTGATGAATTTCTGCAGCAGTACCTTGAAGGGCAAGGTAGAGAAACCACCATTCGGCATGGAGAGTAGACCTTACTAAAGTAGAGATGTCAGACTTAAATGCATTAATTCCCCATGGTTTTAATGATTACTCTAATCAAGTACTTTTAATCCTACCAACATACCGTAGAATATTTTTGTATTACAGTAAGGTATACGCATGTGATACAGATTGGTACATGAGAAAATCCCTTACGAATTCTCTAGTTGGGGCTGCATCCTGGTTCGACCATGTGCGTGTCTGGTACTCTCAGAGAAAGCAGTACGATATATTGTTTCTGTCATATGAAGACATGATCATGGTAAGTAGACAAACACTCTACTCTGTTGATACTGCTCAATGAAAAGCGACCATATACAAAGCAGAGAGGACATTTCACACAGAACTTAAATGGCAGAACCATGGCAATAACTCCTGTCATTACAACTATCTGCTCCTGTCACGACAATGGGGAATTATCAGACATAGCTAAGCTGCCTAAATGAAACATGGTCCTTTCATTTCAACCTATTAATGCCGACAAGATTTTAAATGTAAATGTTGCCGATGTAGCAAATTCACACAATCCCAAATACATGACCTGATGACCAAGTGTGTAGATCATAGGCCACATCAAGTGTAATGCTGGATGGTAAACTCATTATGATGCCAGCCTTGTGCCCACAAATCTCAACAGTTATTAATTGTTGAGCTTATTATGAGATGTTTTTCCCTGAATTTGCCACTGCAGGACCTTCGGTCCGCTGTGCAGCAGATTTCCCACTTCCTGGGGCGAGACCTTGACGAGGCAGCCATTAATAGAGTAGTGGAAAAAGCTACCTTCAAGAACATGAAGACAGATCCAAAAGCTAACTATGAGTTCTTGCCTGAGGACCTGCTTAACAGAGATAAAAGTCTCTTCCTGCGTAAAGGTCAGGAGTGAATCATCCTTATTGATCCCAGAAGTGACTTCTTGGTAAGCATCCAACGAATGTATTACCGTCCCTAGTTTTTCCTAAATGTAACCCTGTTTGGCAGGAACCATTGGTGACTGGAAGAACACGTTCACAGTGAACCAGACTGAGATGTTTGACCGCATTTACCGAGAGAGAATGGGGGACCTGCCACTGAAGTTCATATGGGAAATGAATGGACAGCCACAGTGACATCTTATTATGAAGGTTTATGAAGACTACAACTGTAATTGATGTTTGGCGCGTCCCTCTTGCAAGCTGCTCTCTCTCTCTCTGTCTGGATGTATCTATCGCTCCTATACACACACACACACACACACACACACACACACACACACACACACACACATGCACAGAGACACATAAAGAAACACACACACACACACACACACACACACACACACACACACACACACACACACACACACACAACATCCCCTTCAGTGACATTCACAACATATTCATCACCTGTTGAACCAAGCTGAGATTTGAATAAAACCTACTCCAGTGTCTTTGTGCCCATTCACACTTCATTAAGTATCAGGCAAAGAAATAGTATTCTCGATCCTAGTATTGGTTGAACCATTTATTTTGAACAAATGAGTAAATTGCGAAGGGTTGCTTTTTTCACATCATGCAATCAATTTCTCAATTTCAAATGATTTCGTAAGTATACAATAATCTGCCGTGTGTTACATCTTTGCTAATATTGTTTTGTTTCCCATGAAATATCTCAGTTTTATAGTCCTGAGTCATGCAAACACATGCAACGGAGATGCCTGAAACACTAAGTCATTTATTAAGACAGCAATTATTAGCATTGTTGGATTCAGATGCAGTAACACTGAAAGTATCATTGAGTGCAGGCATAAACGTTCTCTATTATGCTCAAGACAAAAGATGGATATCAATTACTTATTGAGATGAGCAAAAGGAACCAGGAGCCATCATTGACTGGAAGAACACGTTCACAGTGAAACAGACTGCATCCAACAAATGTATTACCGTCCCTAGTTTTTTTTAAATGTAACCCTGTTTGGCAGGAACCATTGGTGACTGGAAGAACACGTTCACAGTGAACCAGACTGAGATGTTTGACCGCATTTACCGAGAGAGAATGGGGGACCTGCCACTGAAGTTCATATGGGAAATGAATGGACAGCCACAGTGACATCTTATTATAAAGGTTTATGAAGACTACAACTGTAATTGAAGTTTGCCCCCTCCCTATTGCAAGCTGCTCTCTCTCTCTCTGTCTGGATGTATCTATCGCTCCTATACACACACACACACACACACACACACACATGCACAGAGACACATAAAGAAACACACACACACACACATACACACACACACACACACAGGGGCGGACTGGGACAAAAAATCGGCCCGGGCATTTTGAACCAGACCGGCCAACTAAATTCGATAACACACCTTTTCAGTCTTTTTGGTCTCTCGAATGTCTACACCAACCAGGCTTATAGCTAGCAGGGCGTCTGCCCTATAGTCTACTAAAAAATAAGAAGAAACGGGACGCCCTACTTTTAGGCAGGACGGCCTATAGACAGTGGCGCGGGAAGGGGGGTGCTGAGGGCGCTGCAGCTCCCCCTATAGCTCCAGGCCCGGAAAAATAAACAAGCTCTTACTCATTATTATGTATTAAATATATATTTAAACGGTTTACAGTTTTTTACAATTGCTAAAACACATTCTTGAAACAGTCACTCATTTTCTCTAAACTCTAAACACAAAACCTCATCTTCAAGCACTATTTACAAAACCTCCGAATCCTCTTGCAAAATGAAACTTTCGCCTCAAAACAGTTTTACCTGTGCTCAAAATCAAACACTGCTGTCAAATCAGAAAAAAAGTGTTCAAAATGATATACACTTTCAAGCAGTCAGTAAACAATACACCAAAAAATAGAAAACACACTGTTCAAAACATATAGTTCTCAGGGAGAAGTACATTTTTTTTTACCTCAAAACAAATTTCATATTTATCTATCATTGACTTTCGATGAATGAAAACATGTTCTCTCATAGTAGCTATACAAATGTATCAGAAATTACTACTTTGCTTTGCTCTAATTTTTGTTGGTTCTTTCTCCTTCTTGTACCCCTATAGTACTGTTCCCTGCATCTCACTACCCACAACTCACTCTTGTTCTTTGTTGATATGAACCTGCAACCAGTCAAAATCTATTGAGCAATCAGTACTGTTACTGTACCAAATAGAAAGCGCAATGTTCAGGGCCATACAACTTGTTTACGTATTGTCCTTATACAGCCTACAATGCACTGTAGGCCTACTACAATATACACTACCACAGTAAACGGGACACAAATCAAAGGAGTCAACGTGGTGTTTACTTGTCCTCCTCCCCTCACATTGTTTCTTCTATTCATTCTCAGGCTTTCTCCTTCCCACCTTCAACAACCTGTTTGCTCCCTAAACTGGCTCATATTGGTTGTGTCACATCATTTGATACAAGTTAAATCAATTTTGAGTGGTTGTGTTCAATCAATGACATTTGTTCTCTATTTGTATTTGATTGTTGCCACTTGTATTTACCGGTATGGATGACATGTCAATTAGAGTGCAGAATGTGTTTTAAGACTGAGAATGTGTTTAGAGTTTTGCTGAAAAGTCTAAGTGAGACCTGCAAATTGTGTTTTACCATGAGTAAAGTAGTTTACCATGAGTAAAATAGTTTAAGGTATTGACAACAGACTGCACAATTAGCTTCATGAGTTCAGGCAACTGAGAACTTTGTAAAGCCAACTGGGTTTTAGTGTTTTAGCAATTGTAAAAAACTGTAATACATATTTTTGCGTTGGGGAAGAAAATAAATGTTAAACAAATGGGTTTGCTAGTTTTTAGTTATCACAGGCATGCATGGAGATCTTGCTATATGAGGTTCACGTGTGTGTGCTGAAGTTGGTACTGTAACTGATGAAGAAAAACGTATTTTGGCAAAAATGCGACTAGTTAGAAGATGGAGATGCTGCAGCACCTTCTTCTACTTTCCACCCACGCATTACTGTCGCAATGACTAGCAATAAGCCAAAAAATAAATTAACATAGACCAAACTTTCAAATTCTTTATTGTGGATTCACAGGAGTTGTGAATGTTAATGACGTTTATAATTTATGCCGAGATCTGGAACATGCCACATAATCGATCGTGTTGTATGTTTTGTTGTTGATCATTTATTTTTTTGGATCTGTTTACATGTTTAGATTCTCATTGGCGATAGGCAATAATTGTAAGTGATGATCCCATTTTTGTAGGGGGGGACAATGTATGGTAACATTTCAAAGAGTAATTCCTGGGGGGGGGGGGGCATGAAAAAGTTGTCGTCTGGACCTATTCAGATCTGCACGCTGCACGCTGAATCCGGGGTATTGTTCAACGTGCTTCGTTACTGCACTTTACGTGAATAAATATTGCTCACTTTACTGGAAAAAGATTGCGCACTTTACTGGAATAAAGACAGATTGCTGCATCAACCACAAAAGAAACTCCCTTTTTCTTTCAGCACCCCCGGCATGAAAGAGGTTCCAGCGCGCCTGGATGCGCACCAAAGTAAACATCGGTCCTGCTCGCAAATCCGATCCACTGCCAGAGGAACAACTACGCAGTCGGGTCGCTGCCAAACAGAAAGCATCGAAAACTTATACTGATGTGAAAAGGGGAGCACGGGTGCCAAAGATTAAAGAGGGAAGTTTAGTCAGAGTAAAGAAACCTTTCCATGTAAAAAAGGGACAGTCTAAGTTTCAGAGACCTACCAGAGTGATACGCAAAGCCGGTTCGAGTGCCTTTGTGCTGGAGGATGCGTACATGGAACGTTACCCACCTCTCTCTGGTCCCTAAGAGTGAAACAGAGAGGGATGCAGACCCAGAACCAGTGGCCTGCCGGAGTTGGCCCAGCAACCTGAACTGCCCGAACAACCAGTTTGCCCTGGGGTAATGGAAAGACCTGAGAGAGTGAGAAAGGAGCCTGCTACACTGGTCTTTCAGGCATTAGGCAGGTTTACTGTTAGTACATTTCCATGATGTATGAACTATGACTGCTGTGTATTAACTCTTTCAGCCTATCGCATGCCTCTGCGTGAAGCCTATAGTAGCCATAGGAAAACTACTCCCCCATATAAAGCTTTGGGCTGTTTGTGAATCGTTAGACATCCTTTAGTTCCTTCTCATAAGGTCCATTCTTCAGGATTTGTTACTACGAAAGGAGCCGAAATGGAACCAATTTCTGACTGTCTCTGCAGGTATAAAGACTATGTGTTTGAAATTGGAATCACAACTGCTGACTACATTGATTCACTGCAAAATTTTGAGATTCGGGACAGTGACATCTTCCTTGTAACCTACCCCAAGTCAGGTGAGTACAAATACACGACACCATTATAACTGTAAACATAAGTGAATGAAGTGGCCTATTACAATTATATGTTAATTAGCCTATTTTGTGCTGTAGAATATGAATGAGATACTACAAATAGCAGTGATAAAAGATTACCCCCTTTTCCTCTATATATAAATTGAGATTCACAAATAATTAAAGCGCAGTATCTAAAATTTATTTGAGATGATGGTAACACAGATAAAACAATGATGCACTGAAAAGAAAATCTAGACTCACAAATATCTGTACCTCTTTTTATTTTAACCAGTCCTCATCTACTAGTTAGGCATCTAAAAGAAGTTGAATTAAAAAAACATTGTTGTACATACACGTGTTTTACATACACAGACAAATATTTACTGCTGGGATCAAATACATATTTTCTCACACACATTCATACACATTCAACTCGCCTCAGGTACAGTATGGACTCAACAGATCCTGGCTTCAATTTGCGATTCGGATTGTCAGGACACTAGGCTTGGTTCAAACAACATGGAGAAAATCCCATGGATAGAGTACTGTGCCATGATGTACTGCCCTGACCATGCTCTGCGACCATCTCCACGCCTCTTCACTTCCCACCTCACACCAGCTCTGATACCACCAGGTCTGAAGAACAGCAAGGCAAAGGTAGGGGATGGTTGGGTTTCTGGCTCACACAAAGCGGTCCAGTGAGAACCATCTCAGGCAGTGGGTCAGAGAAACCTGATTATCATATAGAACAACCAAAGGTCGCAAGATCTGTTTGCATTAGAGGCCTAGCTCATTTACATTTAAAACCTAGGAGGTGTCTTAAACAGTAAATATGGCTAGAGTTTGAGATGCTTATTGTTCAGATCTGCACCACTGAATCAGGAGTAAGTTCCATGTGCTTCGTTACTGACAAACGATCTGACAAACATCCTCTTTATTACAACATGGACACTAGATATTTACTTTTAAATGATGTTGTCGTATGTTTTTTATACGTCTATGATGCAGATTGTCTATATCATGCGAAACCCAAAGGACAATGTGGTTTCATATTATCACTTCTGCCATGTTTGGGAAAAATTGGAAACCCCAAAGAGTTTTGATGAGTTCCTGCAGCAATATTTGGCTGGTGATGGTAAGTAATCTCACATCGAAGCAAATTCAGGCAGGCAAATGAAAGGCTCAACATTTTTGACACTTTGTATTGGTATGATCAAATTTGGACATGTATTATAAATCTTTTGCGCTTTTTTCAGTCGAAGGTGCATCCTGGTTTGATCATGTCAGAGAGTGGATCACACTGAGAGATCAATACAACATCCTTTTCCTCACATATGAAGAAATGAAAATGGTAAGGGTTATATACAAACATTCCATTCTATTCTGTGGGCATTCTGTAGACTGTATTCATCTCATCTGTAACAACTTGAAGGGAAAGGGATTAGCTTTAACTATCAAAATGTCAAAATGTTAATGTCAGTTTTAATGACTGGATGCATGTGAAAGAAGTAGTCCAACATTTTTGGGATACCTTATGGCGTCAGTCTTCAGACAGACAGACCGACAGTGCACTAAAAGAAATGCTTAATATCTGTCTCATTCAGGACCTGAAGTCTGCCATCCAGAAGATTAGCAACTTCCTGGAGAAAGACCTGGATGAAACAGCTATTGCCAAAGTTGTTGAGAAGGCCACATTCAAGAATATGAAGAAAGACCCAAGGGCAAATTATGAATTCCTGTCTGATGACTTGCTCAACAAGCAAAATGGTGGCTTCTTGCGTAAAGGTCAGATTTCCCATGCTATAATTACAGCACATGCCTAGACTCAAAAGTTAATAACTATCATTGATGCTTACAGTATGTGAATGATCTAATGCATGTAGGACAAGTTCAGATATGTCATGTCACACAATGTATATGCAAACAGCATTATGCATTTACTTACTTCATGTGGATGCTCAGTTACTGGAGCATACTGTATACAAACACAAAGAGACATGTCCAGAGAAATACATTGTCGGCATAAGTCGTATGTGGACTTGAATCAGGCGATTTAATAATTTCACACTCATCGTATTATCATCCTGGTTAGTGATAAACAGAAAAAGGTGATGAACCATTAAAGTGGAACAAGACAGTCAGTCAAAATAAATTGAAGGCTATTCCAGGCAGAAAAACAGATAAACTATAAAGTGCTTGATTGCATGACACAGAACAGATGATAAGGTGTGGCAGGAGGGAATTTTCCCAATGTTAAATTGGTAAAATGGAATAGGAGTTCTATTCAATGAAAACAGACAGTGGCGATTTTAGCCCGACATATCTGGTGAGGCAATTTTGTATGACATCATGTCATCGTCACAAAATAGAGTTAGCTGATTATTATATTATTATATAAGCAATTTGCCTTTATGCCCAGGTAAGCATAGGCTGCATTTTGAGTGTCAGCAGGGAGCAGAAATCCTATTTCAATTACATTTCACATGCTTCAGTTCTCCGCACGACACAAAGATGTTGCTTATAATACAGCAACAAAGTAAATAAAATAGATTGCAATAAAATAAAAAGATTAGATACACATACTTCAAATAATTTGCATGCTTTATCGAGCTTGTGGCACGCGCATACAACATGGAGCGAAAGGCACAACTGAAACAAATAACAGCAACAAATCATGCTGCTAAATGAACAAGATTACATAAAATATTGTCTTATAAACAGAAATTATTTCAGGCTACAACTTGAAAAACGGAGGCTGGTCCCAAAACAGTAAAAACCAACGATAGCTAACGAGCAGTAACGTAGATCTGTCTGATACGATCTGTGGGGCACATCTAAACCTGCCCCATCTCCCAATGTAAACTTTGGCCTGTGTCGCTCACGCTCATTGGTGTTTCCATAGCATCGGTCTTATTTTTGCAGCAATGCCCTAGGAGGGGAGGGATAGTTAAGAGCAGGCAGTATTTCACAGAGCAAGTGCAAACACAGAAACACACACAAATCAAACTCCAAAACAGCAATATACTGCTTATAATTCTAGTTTATTCACACACACATTTACAATTGAATTGCTACTTTGCAAATTAAATAAGATAAGATATATTTGACCACAAAGCACAGATGTATTGAGCTTTCTGCACCACAGCACCATCTGGATCTGGTGGGGCAGTGCCCCATGTTCCCATCTGGATCTGGTGGGGCAGTGCCCCATGTGCCCATCTGGATCTGGTGGGGCAGTGCCCCATGTGACCATCTGGATCTGGTGGGGCAGTGCCCCTAATGTAGAAACGCCACTGAAAACAGATATCCCAGTCTTCTGCCTTTACTTTATCACAGCACGTAGCCTAACCCAATGGCACAATGTCTAAACTGATGCCATTGCTATACTTAGTAAACTACAACTTCACCAACTGCACTAGTAGATGCATATAGTCTAAATGTATTAATACATGAGAAATGTCACAATGAGGAATCAAGAAAATGCAGGAAAAGAAACGTGACACTGACCTCAAGTGCACCAATAGTTCATCTGTTTAAGTAAAAAAAAACAAATGAAAACACCTTTCACAGTAAGGTTATAACAAGCCACAGCCTTTTTGTTTTGGGACAATACAAACTTCTGTTTTGTTTTATGGTTTGGCAGGTACCATCGGTGACTGGAAGAACACCTTCACAGTGGCTCAGAGTGAGATGTTCGACCGCATTTATCAGGAGAGAATGGGGCATCTGTCGCTGAAGTTCACCTGGGAAATGAATGGGCAGCCAAAATAAGAGGAACAGATAATTTCCAGAAGTGAAAATTTTTAACAATATTTCATCATGTACAGGCCAGTTCAAGATTTAAGACAAGACCAGCTGCTTGCTGCAACAAAGTTTTCTTACTGTAGTATGACCCTCTTGGTGCCCCGTACCTGGGGCTGTATAAACGTATATGTGATTTAAACAGTTCAGTAAATATGCCAGCAGGCTAAAGATATGCCGTTGTCCGAATTAATTTGTAATGCCAATTACTACACTTACCAGGGGGACATCTTTCAACAGCACCAATGTTTCCATAACAATGCTTTTGTTACACCACTCGTGTTGGTGCACCACTTGTATTAATTAGCTAGCTGGTTAACCAACTAACTTACTAGCCAACAGTCAGACGAATTACATTTGTTTTTGTGACTTTGTTAGTGTATGCTTTCTGACTGGTGTTGTATAGACACTGGTGTTGTTCAAACCGAGTTAAAGGGAAACTTTGGTATTTTTTAACCTGGGCTCTATTTCTAGATATTTTTGGGTCCAAACTTTTAGTAAGGACAATTAACAAAATAAGTCCAGTATTGATTTAGGACACTATAACTGGCAACAGAAAAACAGCTATAGAATGTAATCCCATGGGGCAAGCAAGACACAAGCATTCGCTAGTAAGCCACTTGTTTTCGGCACTGACACACTCGTAATGTTCTTTTAAGGGTGTGACAACATGGTTTCTACAGTTTCAGTAGTTTAAATCCTATCTTGACATAACTTTAATTAAAAAAAAAAAAAAACCCTGGTCTTCTTTCACCCTTGCATTTATAGGCAGGTTCACTGATTTTTAAATCTATTAATCAAAATACAACTAAGTGCCCCACGGGGCACCTTGGGGCTAGAAGGGTTAAATCTTATCTTGACATAACTTTAATTAAAAAAAAAAAAAAAAAATGGTCTTCTTTCACCCTGGCATTTATAGGCAGGTTCACTGTTAGTAAATTTCCATGATGTATGAACTATGACTGCTGTGGATTAACTCTTTCAGCCTATCTATCGCATGCCTCTGCGTGAAGCCATGCCAATAGTGAAGCCATGCCAATAATACAACTACACCCCCATATAAAGCTTTGGGCTGTTTGTGAATCGTTACATCCTTTAGTTCCTTCTCATAAGAAGTCTCTGTCTTTAAGAGACACACACAAATCAAACTCCAAAACCGCAATATACTGCTTATAATTCTAGTTTATTCACACACACATTTACAATTGAATTGCTACTTTGCAAATTAAATAAGATAAGATATATTTGACCACAAAGCACAGATGTATTGAGCTTTCTGCACCACAGCGCCATCTGGATCTGGTGGGGCAGTGCCCCATGTTCCCATCTGGATCTGGTGGGGCAGTGCCCCATGTGCCCATCTGGATCTGGTGGGGCAGTGCCCCATGTGACCATCTGGATCTGGTGGGGCAGTGCCCCTAATGTAGAAACGCCACTGAAAACAGATATCCCAGTCTTCTGCCTTTACTTTATCACAGCACGTAGCCTAACCCAATGGCACAATGTCTAAACTGATGCCATTGCTATACTTAGTAAACTACAACTTCACCAACTGCACTAGTAGATGCATATAGTCTAAATGTATTAATACATGAGAAATGTCACAATGAGGAATCAAGAAAATGCAGGAAAAGAAACGTGACACTGACCTCAAGTGCACCAATAGTTCATCTGTTTCAGTAAAAAAAAACAAATGAAAACACCTTTCACAGTAAGGTTATAACAAGCCACAGCCTTTTTGTTTTGGGACAATACAAACTTCTGTTTTGTTTTATGGTTTGGCAGGTACCATCGGTGACTGGAAGAACACCTTCACAGTGGCTCAGAGTGAGATGTTCGACCGCATTTATCAGGAGAGAATGGGGCATCTGTCGCTGAAGTTCACCTGGGAAATGAATGGGCAGCCAAAATAAGAGGAACAGATAATTTCCAGAAGTGAAAATTTTTAACAATATTTCATCATGTACAGGCCAGTTCAAGATTTAAGACAAGACCAGCTGCTTGCTGCAACAAAGTTTTCTTACTGTAGTATGACCCTCTTGGTGCCCCGTACCTGGGGCTGTATAAACGTATATGTGATTTAAACAGTTCAGTAAATATGCCAGCAGGCTAAAGATATGCCGTTGTCCGAATTAATTTGTAATGCCAATTACTACACTTACCAGGGGGACATCTTTCAACAGCACCAATGTTTCCATAACAATGCTTTTGTTACACCACTCGTGTTGGTGCACCACTTGTATTAATTAGCTAGCTGGTTAACCAACTAACTTACTAGCCAACAGTCAGACGAATTACATTTGTTTTTGTGACTTTGTTAGTGTATGCTTTCTGACTGGTGTTGTATAGACACTGGTGTTGTTCAAACCGAGTTAAAGGGAAACTTTGGTATTTTTTAACCTGGGCTCTATTTCTAGATATTTTTGGGTCCAAACTTTTAGTAAGGACAATTAACAAAATAAGTCCAGTATTGATTTAGGACACTATAACTGGCAACAGAAAAACAGCTATAGAATGTAATCCCATGGGGCAAGCAAGACACAAGCATTCGCTAGTAAGCCACTTGTTTTCGGCACTGACACACTCGTAATGTTCTTTTAAGGGTGTGACAACATGGTTTCTACAGTTTCAGTAGTTTAAATCCTATCTTGACATAACTTTAATTAAAAAAAAAAAAAAACCCTGGTCTTCTTTCACCCTGGCATGTATAGGCAGGTTCACTGATTTTTAAATCTATTAATCAAAATACAACTAAGTGCCCCACGGGGCACCTTGGGGCTAGAAGGGTTAAATCTTATCTTGACATAACTTTAATTAAAAAAAAAAAAAAAAAATGGTCTTCTTTCACCCTGGCATTTATAGGCAGGTTCACTGTTAGTAAATTTCCATGATGTATGAACTATGACTGCTGTGGATTAACTCTTTCAGCCTATCTATCGCATGCCTCTGCGTGAAGCCATGCCAATAGTGAAGCCATGCCAATAATACAACTACACCCCCATATAAAGCTTTGGGCTGTTTGTGAATCGTTACATCCTTTAGTTCCTTCTCATAAGAAGTCTCTGTCTTTAAGAGACACACACAAATCAAACTCCAAAACCGCAATATACTGCTTATAATTCTAGTTTATTCACACACACATTTACAATTGAATTGCTACTTTGCAAATTAAATAAGATAAGATATATTTGACCACAAAGCACAGATGTATTGAGCTTTCTGCACCACAGCGCCATCTGGATCTGGTGGGGCAGTGCCCCATGTTCCCATCTGGATCTGGTGGGGCAGTGCCCCATGTGCCCATCTGGATCTGGTGGGGCAGTGCCCCATGTGACCATCTGGATCTGGTGGGGCAGTGCCCCTAATGTAGAAACGCTACTGAAAACAGATATCCCAGTCTTCTGCCTTTACTTTATCACAGCACGTAGCCTAACCCAATGGCACAATGTCTAAACTGATGCCATTGCTATACTTAGTAAACTACAACTTCACCAACTGCACTAGTAGATGCATATAGTCTAAATGTATTAATACATGAGAAATGTCACAATGAGGAATCAAGAAAATGCAGGAAAAGAAATGTGACACTGACCTCAAGTGCACCAATAGTTCATCTGTTTAAGTAAAAAAAAACAAATGAAAACACCTTTCACAGTAAGGTTATAACAAGCCACAGCCTTTTTGTTTTGGGACAATACAAACTTCTGTTTTGTTTTATGGTTTGGCAGGTACCATCGGTGACTGGAAGAACACCTTCACAGTGGCTCAGAGTGAGATGTTCGACCGCATTTATCAGGAGAGAATGGGGCATCTGTCGCTGAAGTTCACCTGGGAAATGAATGGGCAGCCAAAATAAGAGGAACAGATAATTTCCAGAAGTGAAAATTTTTAACAATATTTCATCATGTACAGGCCAGTTCAAGATTTAAGACAAGACCAGCTGCTTGCTGCAACAAAGTTTTCTTACTGTAGTATGACCCTCTTGGTGCCCCGTACCTGGGGCTGTATAAACGTATATGTGATTTAAACAGTTCAGTAAATATGCCAGCAGGCTAAAGATATGCCGTTGTCCGAATTCATTTGTAATGCCAATTACTACACTTACCAGGGGGACATCTTTCAACAGCACCAATGTTTCCATAACAATGCTTTTGTTACACCACTCGTGTTGGTGCACCACTTGTATTAATTAGCTAGCTGGTTAACCAACTAACTTACTAGCCAACAGTCAGACGAATTACATTTGTTTTTGTGACTTTGTTAGTGTATGCTTTCTGACTGGTGTTGTATAGACACTGGTGTTGTTCAAACCGAGTTAAAGGGAAACTTTGGTATTTTTTAACCTGGGCTCTATTTCTAGATATTTTTGGGTCCAAACTTTTAGTAAGGACAATTAACAAAATAAGTCCAGTATTGATTTAGGACACTATAACTGGCAACAGAAAAACAGCTATAGAATGTAATCCCATGGGGCAAGCAAGACACAAGCATTCGCTAGTAAGCCACTTGTTTTCGGCACTGACACACTCGTAATGTTCTTTTAAGGGTGTGACAACATGGTTTCTACAGTTTCAGTAGTTTAAATCCTATCTTGACATAACTTTAATTAAAAAAAAAAAAAAAACCTCGTCTTCTTTCACCCTGGCATGTATAGGCAGGTTCACTGATTTTTAAATCTATTAATCAAAATACAACTAAGTGCCCCACGGGGCACCTTGGGGCTAGAAGGGTTAAATCTTATCTTGACATAACTTTAATTAAAAAAAAAAAAAAAAAATGGTCTTCTTTCACCCTGGCATTTATAGGCAGGTTCACTGTTAGTAAATTTCCATGATGTATGAACTATGACTGCTGTGGATTAACTCTTTCAGCCTATCTATCGCATGCCTCTGCGTGAAGCCATGCCAATAGTGAAGCCATGCCAATAATACAACTACACCCCCATATAAAGCTTTGGGCTGTTTGTGAATCGTTACATCCTTTAGTTCCTTCTCATAAGAAGTCTCTGGGCCCTATCTTGCACCCAGCGCAATTGACATTGTCACCGACGCATGTATAATTCCTATCTTGCACCCGGCGCACAGCGCGATTTTCCCTCCAGAGGCGCGCTTCGAAATGAACTTGCGTCGACATGGGCGGGGGCGGAACAGAGAAGGCGTTTCTCTGGCGCAAGTGGTATTTTGCAGTTTCAAAACAACGCCGTGCGCCGTGCGCCATTGACCAAAAAAAAAGCTGGTCTAATGTGAGGCGCAATGTCTAAAGTCTGCAACGCGTATTCAGAACGCTATTTTAAGGGCGCATGTGCTTGCCCGCACAGTATAGGACCTATAGGCTACACTTTACTTCTGTCGTCTTCACGAGAGATTTACACCAATTGTTTGGCAAGCCATATATAATTACAAGGAAAATAAAGTATTTACCACATGAGGAAATCATTGTGATATCCGTATCCAAGACATTTTAAAACTAGGCATACATCTAGCGTACACAATTGACCCAAATGATTCAGGTTAATTGAAGCTGCGTGACATTTGATTTATTGTATGGCTTTGTTGCATTTATTTAATGCCAGTATTATTATAAATCTTGTAAACTCATCTTTGTGTATGTGGACTTTATTTATGTACCTTGGGTTTGGTCAGCTGGTGCACTGGCTTGGGTGACGATTTCCATGCCCCCAAATCCCTGCAGGCTCTCAGGCGTGAGGGTAGACGTGGCGATGTCCTCTGCTGCCGTCAGATCCTGGGTCGAGGCAGATCCACCTCCCGTGAAGGCACGAGAACGTGTGTTACCTTCCAGCTTGGATGTCCCACGTCTCCGGACGTCATTATAGCGTTTTCGGCAACGTTTTCGGGTGCCCCGTTGCAGAAACAACCACGGCAATATCTTGACATGCTTGCTTGACTTTGCTTACTTTTGGAGGGTTTCTCGCATCCCCATATATATCTATCTCCCGGCTTTTTACAAAGCCATACAATAAATCAAATGTCACGCAGCTTCAATTAACCTGAATCATTTGGGTCAATGTGTAGGCTACGCTAGATGTATGCCTATTTTTAAAATATCTTGGATATGGATATCACAATGATTTCCTCAAGTGGTAAATACTTTATTTTCCTTGTAATTATATATGGCTTGCCAAAAAATTGGTGTAAATCTCACGTCGGTCTCCTCGGCTGTGAACTTTTCCGGTCTTCCACCAGGTAATTCCGCCATCAAAATAACAAGCCGCTATGGACTATGCGCTCCTCGCTCTTAAAGGGAATGTGAAATGACGCTCGGATTGGTTTGCATATTACGCCCAAACCACACCTATGGCTGAGTAACCTCCTTTGGACCAACCCTTTTGACACTTGCGCTGGACGCAAGTGTGTTTTTTCCGCCGTTAAAATAGCAACTGCGCCATAGAGCCGCCCACACAGCTACTTGCGCTTGGCGCCGTCCTACTTGCGTTTCTGATCGGCAAGATAGGGCCCTCTGTCTTTAAGTTTCAGTTTCTGAAGAAAGAGACATTTAAAAATAGGGCCCAGGTTGAAAAATCCTGATTTTCCTTTTAAATAAGTGATCAGTTTAACTTCTCTTCTTCTGCATCCAACTGGTTCAAATCATACTTATCAACTCAAACTCAGTGTGTTAAAATAGACAATGTATTATCCAACTTCAAAAATCTGTCTACAGGTGTTCCCCAAGGTTCAATCCTGGGTCCACTTCTTTTCAGTCTTTACATTAACGATCTTCCATCTGTCTGCCAAGATTGTGAGGTTCTGATGTACGCAGATGACACTATGATCTTTGGGTGGGGTAAGAATAATGTAGAGGTCGCTGCTAGGCTTACAAAGGTCATGGTTGATGTGTCTGACTGGTTAAACAAATGTTGTCTTCAGCTGAACAATTCCAAAACCGTTGCTATGTTTTTTTTCTAAAACCAGTCTCACACTGAACCCAATGTGTTTATTTCTGATCAAAGAATCAAGATTGTGAAGGAATACAAATATCTTGGTATCTTGATTGATAATCAGCTTACTTTTAAAAAATATGCAAAAAATTTAAATTCACCTTGGCCAACTTTAGGCATCTTAGAAATCACATGTCCACTGAGGCTGCTAAAATGTATATGTTCTCATTGATTTTATTTCACATTAACTACTGCTTACACAGCTGGTCTACTGCAAACTCGACTACTCTTAAACCAGTCATGTGTCTTTACAAACAGGCTCTCAAAATACTTGATAAAAAACCTAATTCACACCATCACTGTTCTGTCCTCCAAAAATACAGACTTTTAATTTGGGACAATCTGATCACATTTTAGAACTGCTGATAGAGATTATTTCCAAACACTGTTAATGACTTAGGAATATAATAATCAAGTGACTTGTATTAATATATTCCTTGTATGAATCATGTGCTTATGAAAGCAGGAGCATGGCTTTTCTCTGTGTGTGTGTAACTAGAATATTAGGTGCCACTAAGTCTGCATATGAACAAGAGCATGTTTAGACCAGAGGAGATAAGAAAGGAACTGTGCTTCTTCCGTCCTTCTGCAAAACTGCCATCCTTGCAAGACAGGGAGCCTCGGACGTGAGAAATCCACCACGTGATCATCCCTGCTGAAAGCTAAACTTCTGACTATATAAACTTTGTGCGATGAGTTTATCAGGGCCTTTACTGTCAGCCTTGTGCTGGTAGGGGAGCCCAATTGCAATTGTTGTTGTTTGTCTAATAAATATACTTTCATGCAGCTCCGGAGTCCTGAACTAACTAGGGTGAATTTTCACCTCCGGTTTAACCTGCCCCCCCCCCCCCCCCACCACCACCACCACCACTATGCAGCCTAGTCAAGTTTAGAGCATCAGCAACCAGTGCTACTCGAGGGGCAGCAAGAGGAGACTGTGATATTTCTTTAAAAATGGAACATCTCCCACAGAATATTAGAGAATCAACCTCATTTAACAGCTTTAAAATAAATCTTAAAACATGGTTAATAAATAACCAAAAATGTGAGCATTAGTGGGTCAGTAGTAATAATATATTGGTATTTTATTTTTTTTTTTTTTTTTATTATTATTATTATTATTATTATTTTTTATTTTTTTTGTCAATGTTTTGTTTGTATATATACAGTATGTATATATGTATATATATATGTTAATGCCTTTTTTAAGTTGTTTAGCCATTAACACTCTGGCAGGGGGACTGCCAATGGAAAGTAGCCTTTTGGCTACAATTGGGTGCATTAACATTTTAATGTTTATTAATGTACACTGTCCCTCTTCAACAAATAAACAAACTGAAACTGAAACTGAATTGTCTGTCACTCCTCTGACCAAAACTCTGTCATGAGTTATAAGTGTTCTAAAACCCTTTGCAGTTACTAGCAATGATTAATTAATGGTATGAAGTAGTGGCATCCCATTATTCAGGATTCTGATAAATCAACTCAGCTTTCAATAAAATGGTTAAAGGCCAAACAGTATGTGATACAGTGCCCTCCACAATTATTGACACCCTTAGTGCCTTAGGAAGTCATGGTTGACCACTTAAGAGTTCCTAATCAAACAGGTGAACTAAAAAATGTAAAATATGACTGGTAATATACTTCAGTTAGATTTTAATAATAATATTTTCTAGGTGTGCCAATAATTGTGGCACCCATGTTTTGGAGAAAAATATTTTATGTAATGTCAAAAAAGAAAATATTTCAATCATTTTACTTCAAAGAAAGGGTAAGATATTTGTGAATATTTTGAGTGAAAGACCAACAGGATAAACAGCAAATATATATTTTTTCATAGCCAGCTTTGGTCACATTCACTAAGGGTGCCAATAATTGCGGAGGGCACTGTAGGTGCCTGTATCATGGGGTTGGGGGTATAAGGAATACAATGACACTCTGATTCCATCACACCTCCTGCTATCCCAAGGACACATTATTCCAGATGGCAGGACACTTAACCAGAGACCCTTACATTCCAACCTGTCTAATTAAGAGGCAAAATGCAGGGGGCACTGTGGCGCGAGCCAATAAGCCCCCCATTTACAGGCTACAATGCCCAGGCCCATGGGGACAGAGGTTCGATTCCGGCCTGCTGTCGTTTCAGATCCTCTCCCCAACTCCTTACTCCTTCTCACGTCCTGTCCAAAATACTTTACTGTCCTATCCAAATAAAGGCTAAAAATTCCATAAATAAATCTTTCAAAAAAGAAGGGGCAAAATACAAACTAATATGAGACACTTTGGAATATTGATGATTGTCAGTCATTATTGATTCTGATCTCTAATCCTGATTTGCCACTCCGTTAGTTGTTCTGTTAGAACCAGAAACAAGCGTGTAACTTTCAAGCCTGACCTGAGCCACAGCAAATGTGCTTTGTTTTGTGTGTGTTTGTATGAGAGTCTGTACCTGTGTGTGTGTGTGTGTGTGTTTTAGCTTGTGTCAAACTTTTTAAAGCCTGAGTTATTTGCCAAAACCTTTATTCTGTTTCTCTATACCACATCAACATCTACAGTTGAATTCACCACCAGTCCACTATCAATTTTAGAAATGTTTTCACCTGGCCAGAAGGTTGGTTTGAAGGTTACTAATCCTTGTAACACAGTAAAAGTTATTGCTGATAGACATTGTGACAGGGTTTAAAGCAATAAATTGGGAAACTGTTTATTGTGTGCATAGTATATACGTTTTTATAAGTTTCAATCAGTGAAAGATGTTTGCTCAGTTGTCAGTATAGGAGTTGTCTAAAATGCTTTTCATTCAGCAGATGAGTTGTAAAAGCTAAAACATCCATTTTTATAAAGACACGACTGAGCTGAACCTATTGAACCATAATGCAATAGGTGTTTAAAGTGGCACATGTTTTAGAATCAAATCTGTTTTAACATTCCCCTTGCCTCCTTTATCCTGATATTATAATACACTGGATCCTAATAATACACTGGATGCCTAATCATGCATGTAACACTGTATGTTATCAAACTGTTCATGTGTCTTCACATTCTCTTTGATTTTAATGTCTACTTTTCTGCAGGGGTGGTATGTCTTCCTTATCACTTAAAGAAAAGTTGGTTGCCCAGTGGTGCCCATGAACATGTCCACAGATGGCTGATCCTGAGTGATACCAGTCTATCTGGAAGGGTTACCATAGTAACCCACAATCCGTTGAGCTGACCGCACCCTGGGGTGCCGTGACGCATGCTCAGGGGTGCCGCGGAATGGCCCAAGGCTTGATCATTTAATGACATTTAAAAATATATATATATCAATTTCAAAAGGCTACAGTTTACAATTGATTCAGGGCGTAACATCAACAACAGCTCTCTCGTTGACTTTGTTCGCTATTCCGTATTGACAGCAGATGGTGGAGTGCAGGTAGGCACAATGGATAAATTTTTTAAAGAGAGTGTATCCATCTCCACAGTAACAAACATCAGAATCGAATTCATCAAATAGAAAAGTGAGCCATAATAACGACCCATACCTCCAGTATGGGTTCACTTAGTGTGGCGAGGTGACATGCCCCACACTAGTATGCCTGTTCTGCAGGGAGACGTTGGCTAATGCAGCCATGGTGCCTAGCAAGTTGGCAAGGCACCTGAAGACGAAGCACCCGACACACCAGAACAAAGACATTGACTATTTTGAAAGGCTTAAAACACAGAATACCACACAGAGCGAACGCTTTCTACCGTGCGTGTGTCTGAGAAGGCACAAAAGGCCAGTTTTTTTAGTTGCCGAGTTGCTTGCTAAATCTAAAAAGCACACACAAAAATCCCCCTCTCTGATAACACGATCAAACGTCGCATTGATGATATTCGCATTGATGATATGTCGAGTACATGGAATCTGTACTGAGTGAGAAACTACGGCTAAGGGGGACATTTGCGCTTCAAATAGCTGATCGCTAACGTGAGATATGTGGATGAGGACAAATTTACAGAGAACTTTATTTTGCAAAGAACTGGACAACCATCAGGCACGTGCACAGATACGTAGACCCCTCAAGCACCAGCCCTTGTGCCCTGTGTTATGTTTGACATCGCTGTGACGATGCACGTTACGTTACGTAAGTTTCATACACTTTTGATATGAGTCACGCATGCGTGAGTTAGTTAGTTAGCTAGTTGAATAAATGGAGTAAGTTCCAACTAGAGCTCTGTTGCAACACGTCTTTATTTCTACATAACATTGGCGACGAAGATGGCTGACTGTTCCCTACCTCCACCCTCTCCTTTCCTGGCGCTTCCCGGAGAACCAGCCGTGCCATGGATATGTTGGATTGTTTCATTCGAAACTTATCTTTTAGCTGCCGACTTACATGATGTATCCGACGCGAGGAAACGTGCATTGCTACTGCACTGCCTTGGGGCAGAGTGACAGCGAGTGTTCGGAACTTTTGCCGCAGACACCAGCAAATACAAGGACGCTGTGGAACATCTTCAGGAACATTTTGCAGCTCCTCAGAGCGCTCTCCTACGTCGCGTTAAGTTTTGGCGCCGACACCAACGAGCTGGTGAGTCTGTTTCCCAATACGTGGCTGATCTGAGAGGCTTGGCTAGCCTATGCAAGTTTAATGCATTGCAAAATGAAATGATACGGGATCAACTAATGTTACACACGAACTGTGAGAAAATCAGGGGCAAATTGTTGCTAGAAAAGGATGATTTGACACTAGCTCAGGCTATTACGATAGCTCTACGGATAGAGTTGGCATTGGAATGTGCAGCAAGCCTGTCTTCAGCCCAAAATGACACTCCAGCTGATTCCACCCAACCACTGTCTGTCAGTTCTATTGGTCTCCCAGACAGTATCCAAGTAGCCTCACAGCCCCGAGATCGCTCACAGCAGCAATGTGGAAACTGTGGCTCATCCACTCACAATTCTAGAGCACAAGTCTGCCCAGCACGCGGGAAAACCTGCTCCAATTGTGGGAAGCTAAACCACTTTCATAAAGTTTGCAGGTCTGCTCCAACCAAAGGCCACCGGCAGCCCAGCCAACGGTCATTCACAATGTCCGCTCAGGACGGGTCTCATTTAAAACCTGTTCACTAACAGTTGACGACGTTGCTCTGCCTCTACTCCTTGACACGGGTGCCACTGTGTCATTGCTGAACCTAGGGACATGGAAACGCTTCTTCTCCCATAAACCACTGGGGCCTCCCTCCACAACATTACGTGCCTACAGCGATGCTGAAATTGACATTGTAGGTTCACTCCAGCTGTCAGTGCGCTATGGTGAAAAGACTCTGCCAGCCTTCACGTTCCACGTGTCACGCCATGGGGCCAATCTACTTGGTCTCGACCTCTTTCACAACCTAGGATTTACACTGCTGGACACTACAGGCTCAGAGATCCACACCGTCGCCAGCCCCTGGCAGCAACAGTGGCCTGCATTGTTTGATGGGCTGGGCTGCACCACAGCCTTTGCTCATCAGCCCCTTGTGGACTCAAACGTCACACCAGTGGTCCAACCACTCCGCAGTTCCCCACTGGCATTGCGAGATGACATCACAGGGGAGCTAAAGCGCATGCTGGATGACAACATCATAGAGCAGGTCAACGCTTCACCGTGGATATCAAATCTGGTGGTGATTAAGAAAAAGACTGGTGGCCTACGTATCTGCGTTGACCTTAGAGCAGTCAACAAGGCCATAATACCAGACCACTACCCTTTGCCTACCACAGAGGAACTCACAGCTCAGTTCCATGGGTCAACAGTTTTTTCTAAACTGGATCTTCGCCAGGGATACCTTCAAGTGCCATTACATCCTGATAGCCGCAACTTAACAGCTTTCATTACCCAAGATGGGGTGTTCCGCTACAAACGCATGGCTTTTGGGTTAAGTTCAGCCCCGAGTTGCTTTCAAAAAATCATGGCCTCCATCCTGGCTGGAGTCCCTGGTGTGGCCATTTACCTCGACGACATCGTTGTCCATGGAATCGATGCCGCAACCCATGATGAGCGCCTCCAGAAAGTGTTCACCGCCCTGGCCAACCACCACCTCACACTGAACACTGAGAAATGTCTCTATGCAGCCTCTGCAATCGACTACGTTGGGTTCCGTCTCTCAGCAGGGGGAATAAGCCCACTTCAGTCAAACACGGAGGCCATCCAACGCGTACCTGAGCCAACGTCACCAGCACAAGTTGCCTCCTTCCTGGGCATGACTGCATATTATCTCCGTTTCTTACCTCAGCACTCAGACACCACTGCTCCACTGCGCAAACTACTGAAAACTGATGAACCCTGGATCTGGACTCCAGCCTGCTCCAAGGCAGTCCATCGCCTGAAAATGCAGCTCACCTCACCACCAATCCTGGCGCACTTCGACCTGACAAGCCCCACACTTGTGACGTGTGACGCCTCAGCCGTAGCAATAGGTGCCGTGATGTCTCAACTTCAGAGTAGCGTGGAAAGGCCAATCGCTTTTGCTTCCCGTGCACTCAGCCCTACGGAACAGCGGTATTCAGTGGGAGAGCGAGAGGCACTGGCTTGTCTATTCAACATATCACAAGGTTAAATCAAATGGCATAAAGTACAAATATACCATAAAAAATAGGGGTGCCGTGGATGGAGAGAGATATGTTAAGAGGTGCCGTGAGCCAGAAAAGTTAGGGGTCGTCAAGTAACTCGGGCCGCGGGCCAGTTTTTCTCCTCGCCACTTGACATGTTTTAACATATATTCTATATGGTAAAACACACTGGTGAAATGCCAGGTTACTCTAGTCTTGTAGCACCACTGTGACTCAGTACGGTACAGCAACACCCTGAAGAATTGTCAGGTGTAACCTAATGACGCCCCCTGCTGGAATTACAACGCTTTCTACGGACGTGCACTACATCACTCTGGCATGAGACACTTTAGGTCTGAGGTCCGGCCATATATTGGCAAACATGCATAACGCATTTTCGCAATGCCCTGAATATATTATAAACATAAGCTTACGAATATGAGGCTGCAAAATAAGTCTTCCTAACCACATAAAATGCAAGTCCAAAACAGCTTCTTGCTTTTAGGGAAAGATTGAGAGGCAAGCTTGTTTAAACTCTAATTGTGAGGTGAGATGAGATGAGATTAGAAGTCTGTTCTGTAGAGAGAGAGAGATTCAGTGGCACGAGAGAGAAAAGGCTAATATGTACAGAGAGAGTGAGGTAAGAGAAACACAAAGATAGGGTTGTACAACTTTAGTATAGCATTACTAGCTTATCAAGAGTTATTAACTATTAACTATTTCCATGTTCTTGCTCTTTCTCTTCCTCTCTTTGTCTTGTGTCTGTGTGCAGAGTGATGTGGCTGGGGATTGTTGCTACTTAAAGAGGAAACCCACAAGTTTCTCTTACTTCCTGGTTTGCATCTGTGCATAACAACCTAAGGCCCGAACCCTTTCATGCTGTGCAGAGAGGACTAGGGACTGTGGTAGACTGCTTTTTTTTTCTCTGAGGAAACCACACATACACCTTCTCACACACATACACATATGTACGCATGCATGAACCTACACACATACACCGGCTAACAGACACATTTACGCAGTCCCAGTCATGTACATAAAACAAGTCTGGGCTGGTTTCACAGCAGGTAGCAAAGATGTCAAATTAATGGGTATTTTGACTGTCACCATATCAACTCTTTATTTTCATTTGTATCTGCGATCCTTGTGAGCCCCCCAAGATATTCATGCAGAGCTGCGACCCTAATCAATGTGCTTCTAATGTAGCAGAGTCAGTTAGCCCAGTGGCTGCTGGACATGCCAAAGTGCACACTGAACTCTACAAACGTACACGTCATGCTTGATGCAAACTCAGACACATGGCCACATTACTGTAGACTTAACAAACAATTTACACAAAAAATATGGCTGCATGAAATTGATGCATTTACCTGTCTTGTCTTATGCCGGATGCCTACATGCTATTCTGGATGAAGGGCTGATGCCTTAGAGCAGTGGTCCCCAAATGGCGGCCCGCGGGCCAGATCCGGCCCGGGTACGGCACATTTTTGGCCCGCGACGTCGTAAAAAAAAAAAAAAAGATTTTAGATTTTTTTTTTTTTTTTTTTTTTTTTTTAAGATTAACGTTCTTTTTGGCCTCGCAAACTGTGTAGTAGGCTAACGTTACAGTTTGAGTGATGGTGAGCGCGATACGGCAAAATGTTTGATAAAAAGCTTCTGAATAGAAAGTTTACCTTTTAAAAGTTGTGCAAAAGAAGCGAGCTTCACTGTTGTCTGAAAATGTCAACGGGCAGCTTTTCAGCAGAGTCTGAAATGTGCACTTTATAATTTTATTTTGTACACCCCTGTTTGGCAATGTTGTTTTTCAATAAAATAAAACATTGCATAAAGCAAGCCAATCCACTTTTCCATGATAAGAGCATTAAAATAAAATTTGCGATTAATTAATTTGCGATTAATCGTGATTAAATATTTTAATCGTTTGACAGCACTAATAAAAACTGTTATTTTTTTTAACCGCTGTCATTTTTTTTTGGGGGGGGGGGGGGGGGGTTGGTGGCCCTCAGCCTCACTTGCTTTACATAATTTGGCCCTTGGGGAAAAATAATTGGGGACCACTGCCTTAGAGCATTAACATCCTTTTTAAGTTGAAGCTGCAACTAAACTTCAGGTCAGTGAATCTTACCATCTTCCCCTGTACTATGTTTGGTTTGCATTAAAGATATACCGGTAACTAGCTTTACAAACCTCTATTAGAAACAACGCATTAGTAATTCATGCCCTTCATGTGATATAAAGAGAATACCAGTAAACTCCTCATATATTTTTATCCTAGTGTTGTCCTGTGAGGAGACTTTGAGAAACCTTGAGAGACATAATGTGGGGTTTAATTGGAATCACCTTGTTAACTGCATGGTTACATTTAGGGAGAAAAAAGTTACCAAAATGAAAATACAAGATGAACTTTAAAACTAAATGAAAAATTAAAAATGACCTTGTTACAATATTAAAGATAATGTGAATGGTTGTGTGTGTATACCAATATGTGTGTCTGTGTCTGTGCATGTGTGTGTGTGTGTGCGTGTGTGCGTGTGTGCGTGTGTGCGTGTGTGCGTGTGTGTGTGTACGTGTGTGCGTGTGTGCGTGTGAGCGTGTGAGCGTGTGAGCGTGTGTGTGTGTGTGTGAGTGTGTGTGTGTGTGTGTGTGTGTGTGTATGTGTGTGTGCACTTGCATATATACTTGGGTGTGCATGCAAAAGAAAATTGGCAATTCCTGTGATAATCAGGCTTGTTTGAACAGGGCTCTGTGGTTCAACTGATGTGGCTGAATTATTCTCTCAACTTCAAATCGTGAACCGAAAGGGTAGCAACCAGACAGGAGGTGACTGAGTCAGGTCTGGCACAGGTATGGCTCAGATCAGCGTACAGCTTTCATTAGCTGTCATCACGGAAATTCAACGCACAGCTGTATCTCTGCTCACATCTTTTCATGAATGCAAAATAGAAAAGACACGCCTAAAGACATTTTGGATAATTTTTTGGCAGATATTGCTAACTGAGAAATGGATGGGTATTTCTGACGTATTATTAAGAGGTTCAACAATGAAGCCAGGCCTTTTCAGTAGCAGTAGCACCAAAGGCATGTGCAAACTACTTTTGAGGACCCACTATTGCACCAAGTCGTCATTTTAAAAACCAAAACAATCTGAACATCCGATTGATGCTGAAACTGTGAACACTAAATATAATTTGTTTTCCCTCAAAATAAACATACAGTACATAGCCAGCATTGCAGGTCTCACAGACAAACACACACTCCTGACTCCTTATAGAGCTTCATGAGACCTCGTGTGCACACATACACTCGCTCACTCCTTGTCAGGCTTGATGAGGTGGCCGTTGAAGGTGACGTACACGTCGGTGTCGTCGCTGTAGATGGCGTTCTCCCTCTCACGCTCGAAGTGGCGCAGCCACACCTGGTCGCCGTGCCCCAGCGGCAGCATGAGGCTCTGGCTCTGCATGATAGAGCGCTTGCTGGGCTGGGCGTAGATGATGGCGCACTCCGTCTCGTCTTGCATCACGTGCACGTACGTCTCCTTGAAGTTCCACGGGTCCAGACTCGACTGTGGAGCCCTTGGGCCCCTCGGAGTAGGGTTTTGCCTGAAGTCCCTCTGTCCCCAGGATCGCCCGTGTCACCTGGGGAGAGAGAAATGGACAGAGAGAGAGAGATGATTCATTTTTTTTGTGTGGAATGGCTTCTTGTTTGTTTGTGTCTTTGTTTATATTCTCTTGACAAAAATGTTTATATTAAGGTGCCATAAAAGCGATGACGTAACACAAAAACAGACACGCATACACCCTCAATTCACTGCCACATCAGAATATGTCACTTCACACATAAGTCACTTAGGTAATGTGTCACCAATTTCACAAGGTGAGCAGAAGCTAACCACAGTTAGATTTACTGAAATTAGGTAGTTGGCAAAATTCTGCTCCATCATCAATATTTCTGTGTCAAAGACTGTATTTCATCTGTGGAAACATTTGAATGCCTCGTGTTAATGGGGCTGGTTCAAATAAAGTGTATCTGTGTCTGTGTGTGTGCATGTGTGTGTACATCCATAACGTGCATGAGGGTACAAGTGGGGCTAAGTGAAGAAGGTGAAATGAGTTTACCATAGGTCTGTAGACATTTGCTAGTGTTATGTAAACCCAAACAAGGCCAAAACAAGGAGCTGTCTCTTGCATGTGCACCCCTGTATTGCAATCAGAGGTTTTTGCGGGGCCATAAGTGAGCAGAGTTTGTTTATGTTAACCCAGAGATGGTTAAAGGAATCATGAATAGACTCTTCACATTATGTAGTTCCCGC